>NC_056733.1:472834929-472902845 GCF_019279795.1 Protopterus annectens
CACTATTCCCAAACCTGTGACAGTAGCTATAGTTTTAATTGTTCCCACTGCTGCTAAACATTTAATTGATTCCAATCCTAGTATTTCTGACAAGGATGGGGAATAAAGCATGGGAAAAGAGCATACTTCTGCAACTTTTGATTTTCAGAATTTTTGAATTGTCAGGTTCGTTCTTTCTTTAATTAATTTAATTAATTTAATTTATTTATTCGTTTATTTATTTGACAATAAATGAATGAATTCTTCCAGGGCTATGGCCACTGGTGCTGTTTTAATGAGGTGTGCATGGCAGAATTCTCAGAACCTTCCAGATGGTGATCAACATGAGATTTTAAATTCCCCTTTGATAGAGATTCATTTTTTGGCCCCGCTGCTGCAGAAATGATCAAAAGAGAGATGAAAGTGATAAGCTTTTCCAGGGAATGTCTTGACATTTTTAAGATCTCCTTTTCTAAAATTTCTGAGGGCTTCTCTAACTTCTTATCCAGTTTTGGCAAAATGCTGAATAAACAATCTTAATAAAGTACAGATATGTAAGATGAAATGGTAAGGGGGTTCCAGAAAGAAGCCTCAGACTTCCCAAAACCAAGCATAGTCCAACAAGTCTTGATGACTATTCAAGAAACCTTGTGACCTCCTCCCACCCTACCTCCTTTTGTCTTCCAGAAAGTCTGAAACTCCATTTTTCTCTTTGGCAACAGATCGTTTCAGGCACATGGGTTCTGAAAATCATTCATCAAGGCTACAGAAGGCAATAGGAAGTAATTCCTCCTTTCCAGGGGGGTCATTCCTCATCCTTCAGATCAGACACTTTTGTTTCTTCCAGCTCTTCATCATATGCCATCTCAAAGAGTGATAGAACCAGTTCCTCCTCCTTCCCCATCAGATGGGGTAGAGTTTTTATTCAAGGATATTCTTAGTGCTAAATAAATAAAGAAAATGCTTGGAGACAAGTGCTTGATCTTTTTTTTTTTTTTTTTTTTTTACTAAACCTGTTTGTGATTGTGCCCAAATTCAGTATTATGTCAGTTCACAACTTGCTACCTCTTCTTCCTTTTGCAAGTTTCCTGGTAACACCTGACTTAAAAGATGCTTATCACCCCATCCATATTCATCCTGAATTCAGATGTTTCTTAAGGTTAGTGTGTCTAGATCTCATTATTAGTTCTCTGCCTTACCCTTTGGACTATCCCACTACACCAAGAGTGTTCACAAAGTGTATATTTCCAGTTATAGCTCACTATAGGCCACAGGCTGTCCACATTTATTTTACTTAGACTTATTTATCTTTGCAGTCTTTTTTGATGTGTCAGGAATCTCTCTTTCTCTCGATCGAAGCTAGGATTCAAAGAGAGCATTAAAAATTCTTCATTTACTCCTCCACACAATGGTGTTCCTAGATGCCAACTAGATACCTTAGTTCAAAGAGCTTTTCTTCCACTGGAAAAATGCATCTGTTTCTCAGGGTTTTCATTCATACTTCTGTCACTCTGAGCAGATAAATCCGTATTTCTGGTCTCATGGCTTCTGTGATTTTTAGGATGCACTTGGCAAGACTTCACATGACAAAAATACAGTGGTATCTGAAGTCTGTCTTGTCCAGTCACCAACACCTTTTGTCTTTTCAAATCCCAGCGATGGGGTTTATCAGAAGAGAAATCATTTGGAGGAGTCAACAGTTATCCTTAAATCCAGATCGCTCCTTCTCCCTGCCTGCTGCAAATCAGCCACTCACCACAGACATCTTGTCTTTGCTTGGGGAGCAGTTTCAGGAGGGATAAAAGTGTAGGGGATGTGGGATACTAAGGACAGAAACGAGCACTTAAATGTCAAGAAGATGCTTGCCCTGATGAAGGCACTCAACTGTCTGAACCACCTTTGGTCCCTGGGACTTCCTCAAGAGGTTACAGACAATAACACAGTCATGTGGTACTTCAGCAACCAAGGGAAACCTCTTGTGCAGACTATGTTTGCTTGGGATATAGCTTCACTGCACAATCTCACTCCTGCATACATCATACAGTCCATCAGAGCAAAACTGTGTGGCATACAAGCTGAACAGGACCATGGCAGACCCTCTCAAATGGAAATTGGATCACGGGGGTCTTCCAGTATTCAATCCATTTGTGGGGAGTTCCTCAAGCAGACATCTTTGCCTCCTATCTGAAGTCACCTGTCAAGATGTTCCAGGACTGCAAGCAAGATGGTCTGGAAGACCAATACCATTTCTTTCTTTTCCTTTTCCTTGGGGACAGGAATGTTTCTCTGTGCCTTTCCACCAATATCCAGGGCATGTCTAAAGATTCCGAAAGAATCCCCCACAGTCATTTTGATGACTTCTTTCTGGCCTAGGCAACTGTGGTTCTCTCTTCCTTTGGAAATGGCTATGGGCAATTACCATAAATATCTTCACAGAGTAGATCTATTCACGCAAGAACAGAGGTGTTGAAGTTGACTAATGTTGGGGTGTATTAGTTGACTGGCTGGATGATAGGGTCCTAATTCCTTTAAGGCACATATTACTGAGGACATACAGCAGGTACTAATGGAGGCAGGAATGTTTGCTACTAAAAATCATACATTAGCAAATGAAAAACGTTTTCTAGTTGATTCCAACAACATAATCAGCACCCATTCAGGGATGGCTATTATCTGGTTTTAGAATATTTGTGAGTTACTATCATTTAGCCTTTCTTATTCTACCTTTAGCAGCCATTTCAGCATACATACATACACATGGATCCTCTTTCAGTGCAGTCTCATGTCAAAATGTTAAAATGTTTTTGAAAGGGGTTTTGCTTAAGAGACCTCCAAGAAAACTGGTGACCCCTACTTTGGATCTTAGTTTTGTGTTGGAGAAGCTAACACTTGCTCCGTTTGCACCAGATAACTTGGCGGACTTTGAGGTTCCTAACCTGGAAAACAATTTTTTACTGATTGCTTTGACCTGTGCAAGAAGTGTATCTGAGTTGCAAGCTCTTATGGTGAGAGAAGCCTATCTCATTTTCAATAGTTACAGGATTTCTTTATGAACTAATCCTCCTTTTATGCCTAAAGTGGTATCTGAGTTTACACCAAACTGTCTATCTTCCTGTTTTCTTTCCTGAACCTAAAATGTGGGAGAAAGTGTACTGCACACCTTGGATGTCCACAGACAACTCTGATACTGTCTTGACAGAATTAAATTTTTCAGATCTATGGATCACTTGTTCATTTCTTGTTAAGTTAAGAAGTGGCAACCTGTGTCAAAACAGATCATTTCCAAATGGATGTCTAAGGCTATTACCTTTTGTTATACTCGCAGTAATGAAACAATTCCAGGCAGGGTAAAGGCTCACTCTACCTGGCCCTTGGCTTCATCTATGACTTTTTGAAGAGGGTTGGTTTCTAGAAGCACTGTAGAAGCTGCTGCTTGGTCCTCTGTATATGCCTTTACAAAGCACTATAACCTTGATTTCTTCTGTAGGTCCAGGTCAGACTTTGCTAGTGCCATTCTCTAGGGGGTCCTGGACTCTTCTCCTTCCACCTCCCAAATGTTGTAAGCTGGGGTAACCTACCCATGTAGGTAAGGCTACTGCAGCAGTGATCAATATGATGAACATAGTTCAGCTGTGTAAGTAAACTTATAATAACAGTAAATATTTGAATAATCACTGCTGCAGTAGCCACTCCCTTCCTCCATCCCCCTTGTTTTCTGGTGTGTTTCTATGCCGCGGTGTGGATATTTATTTTTGTTCCTAGCATTGTCCATTCAGGGCACCTCCTCCCTCTCTGTGTTGGCAGGAAAGCTCTGATGAGCTTGGTGCCCAAACTTGTCGGCTCAACTTGAGCTGCCTGGGCACATGGAAGGTGCCCTGAAGCTTTGGAAGCTGACCGGCTGTTATATCCTTGGCAGGATATAACCCCATATAGCCAAGGCTACTGCAACAGTGATCATTCAAACATCTACTGTTGTGGTAAGTTTACTTACACAACTGTACTTTTTGTTCTTACTTCCAGTATATTAATTTTAGCAGAAAGGCACTAACCCTATGGGAATACCAGCAGCTGCAAAGTCTAATGTTGACAGACTGTAGCGATGGGAATTTTCATTGCCTATAGTAGTGCACAATTTGTGGTGAAGTATATAGTCATATAGTTGAGACGTACTAAAAATAGTATTACAGAACAATAGCTAAGTCATTCATTTCCAAAAAAATAAGTTGTGTCTTACCATAACTTTCTGTCTGTGTTGTTGATCTTCATCCATTCATCACTGATGGGAAATCGGTTCCATCCTTGGAACCGAGCCGGCCTTATATCAAGCTCGCTCCAGCCAAAAACTCTTGAGCTAAGTTTTTACCCATGATACCCTTCTCCCTGTTACCCAAGATTGAGTTTGCCCTTTATCAGTAAAGCAGAGGCAGTTTCTGCACAAGTGCCCTAACTCGACACTTGGACCCAAAGTATCCCCCAGGAGCCCTTGGAGGGGGGACAGAGGGTAGGACATGATGAATGGATGAAGATCAACAACACATATGGAACGTTATGGTAAGATGTAAATTCTTTATCTGATGTTGTTAATCTTCATTCCCTTCATCACTGATGGGACAGAGTCCCCGGCTACCTTGTGTTCGTTGGGTGGCCCTTATGGAAGAATATTTCTGAGCACCATAAAGCCAAAGGACGCTCTATCCCTGGAGACAAGATCTAGTCTGTAATGAGTAATAAAGGTATGAGGAGAAGCCCATGTTGCTGTTGCACAGATGTCGTTCATGGAAGCTCTAGAATGGAAGGCTACAGAAGTTGCCATTGACCTGGGAGAGTGAGCTTTGATTTTCTGTGATATAGACGTTTTCTCATGATAGTAAATGTAAAGTATGCAATCTCTAAGCCGTTTAGATAAGGTCACTTTAGAAACAGAATTCCCCATTCTAGGGCCAGAAAAGGAAATGAATAGTTAGTCTGATTTACACTTAGTCTTAGTCCTGTCCAGATAAAATCTCAATTGTCTCTGTAAATCCAATGAATGCAGACAGTATTCCCTTTTGTTAGTAAAATTTGGGAAAAATACTGGAAGGTCAATATTTTGATTAATTGAGAAATTCAAAATGTCTTTGGGAGGAAAGGTAGGGGTCGTCTAGAGTGATACTCTGTCCTTGTGAAGGATAAGATAGGAACAATTAATGCATGAAGTGTGGAGCTCTGAAATGCTTCTAGCTGATGTGATGGTGACCAGAAAAAGATACTTCCATGATAAGAATTTGAAGTCACAATTTGCGGCAGGTTTGAAGGGAGATTGAGTCAGTGACTGAGGGACAAAAAGTGAGGTTCCATGGTTCGATAGGCTGTTTGATTGGAGGGCTGATGTGAGACACTCCTTTTAGAAAGGTTTTGCATAACCAGTGAGTAATCGGGAGAGTTTCCGAAACCATTATGAAAGTTTGAAATAGCAGCTAGATGAACTTGTATGGTAGGGGCTGCAGCTCTGTTTTCGAAAAATGTTGATAAATACTGAAGGACTCCAGTAACTGGAACTGAATATGGATCTAGTTTCCTCCTCTTAGACCAAATAGAGAATCTTTTCCATTTGTCTAGATAGAGCTTTCTGGTGGATGGTTTGTGTGAGGCCAGAACAATATCACGTACTGAAGATGGAAGGTTATCCTGCCTGGCAATTAGCGGAAGTGGTGAAGCCAAGCTGTTAGCTGGAGACTTGTCAGGTTCGGATGACTCAACCCTTGGGCCTTGGGGGTGAGAGATCAGGTCTGGAGAAGGATCCGGAATCCACGGTCGGTATAATATGTGAGGCCGGAGAAAGGGAAACCATAATTGTCGAGGCCAATAACAGGCTATGAGGATCACTTTGCTTTTCAACCATAGAGCTTTCTTCAAAAATAGGGGAGTCAGAGGAATGGGGGGTAGGCGTACAGAAGTCCAATCTTGGTTCAGAGCATCCCTGTGGGACTTCCCTTGCGGGGGAATTAGGGAGAAGTAGCTGCTGCACTTGTGGTTTGAAGGAGAGGTGAATAAGTTGCAGCAAGGCTGGCCCCAGTGACTGAAAATTTTTACCGCTGTGCTGGGTTTGAGGGACCACTCGTGAGGCAGGAGAATACAGTTGCTCAGCTTGTCTGCAATCACATTGGAATCCCCCAGGATATGCGTCGCTGTCAGAAAGCGGTTGGAAGCTATCGCCCACTGACAGATTCTCATGGCCTCTCTACATAGGGGATAAGACTTGGTTCCACCTTGTTTGTTGATATACCAGACTACTGACATGTCCGACTGGATTGCGATCGTCCCTACTGACATGTCCGACTGGATTGCGATCGTCCCAGAAGGAAGAACAGATTGGAATGCTTGCAACAATAAAAGCACTGCCCTCCTTTCTAGAACACTGTTATGCAAGTTGGTCTCTATAGTGGAGTTAGTGGAGCATGTGTCTTGGACTGTCATACCCTGAACCCCCCCCATCAGGGAAGCATCCGTGGTCACAGTGGCCTTTGGTTGAGAGGGATGGGAGGGGTGGCTCCAAAGTTCTTTTTTGGCCTCATCCACCAGAGCAGATCCTGTTTGCAATGATTGGTTATTAGTACCAGAAGACAGAGGGGGAGACTATTCAGAAACCATTGACATAACAGAAGCCATCGAAGTATTCTCATGTGTAGTTTTGCGAGAGGCACTATTGGAATAGCAGCTGCTATGGATCCTAGGAGTTGAAGGATTTCCCATGCTGAGGCTTTGTTTTGGCAGAGTATCACCCAGAGCTGAAGTCTCGGTCTTTGCAATCTGTGAAGAGGGAGAGACTAATCAGGAGTGGGTGTCAAAAACTGCTCCTATGAACTGTATTGACTGGGTCAGAAGAAGGTTGGATTTCTTCTAATTTATTATCCCCAATAGCCTCACCAGGGAAAGAGCATACTGCAAGGCTGGTTACCAATTGATGCTTGGGGGGGGGGGGGTGATAAGGAGCCAATCATCCAAATACGGAAACACCCGGAATGCTTGTAGCCTCAAGTGAGCTGTGACTACTGCCATGCACTTGAACACTGTGGGGGCTGTAGAGAGTCTGAACAGCAGAGCATGAAATTGATAGTGATTCGGCTCCTAGCATAAAGTGAAGAAGTCTCCGGGAGCATTTGTCCATTTTGATGTGGTAATACGAGTCCTGGAAATCCATGGAGCACATCCAGTCATCTTTTCCCAAGAATGAGAGAATGGACTGAACATGACCATCCGGAATTTTGTTCGGTTGACAGATTTATTAAATTGCTGATATCCAAAATTGGTCTCTAGTCCTCTTTTTTGGCACCAAAAAGAACCTTGAGTAGAATCTGGATCCGCATTAGTCTGGTGGGACTGTTTGGATGACTCTTTTGACACAGCTTTTTTTATTTCTATAGCTGCTTCTTCCCTTTGACTGGGTGGAACGTCGGGAAGTCGTGTAGGAGGTTTCGGGTAAACATTGAGGAGAATTGTGTAGCCTGTCGTTATAGTTTTCTGCACCCAACGGTCGGAAGTTATAGATTGCCAGGCAGTGTGGTGCAGAGAAATGTCCCCTGGAAGCAATCAGGCCGCTCTTTAGGAGCACTGATAGGACTGTCCAGAGAAAGAATCTCTGTGTCCTTGGTTATGCGGGCCCCCTCTGCTATGGTAGGGGCATCTTCCAGAAGAGTTCCACCCTCTGCCCCTGGGGGTATACTCGCCACATGTGTCATGAAAAGGACCTTGAGACTTTTTGCGCCACAACTTTCCACTCCTCTGCTTCCTGGAAAAGGAGCGCTGTGGAGTGGAGAAGCATACACCTATGGCAAACAGAGTCTTGCCGTCCTTTTCATACCTGGCTAGAGTGTCTTTCAGTTTAGGGCTGAACAGGGAAGAAGCTTCAACTGGAGTGTTCAGGAAGGAAGACTTACAGGTGCCTGTGAAATCACAAAGGCGCATCCAGGCATGGTGTCTTATCGCTATGCCTGAAACCACAGCTCTGGCCACCCCTTCGGTTGCATGCGATATTAACCTAATGGATGAGTTAGAGATGGATTCCAGGGTTGCGAGCTGCGAGACTACTTTGTCACTTACCTCGTCAGACACCTGTCCTGAGAGGGTTCCAGAGAGTTCAGAGATTAAATCTCTTCGGAGCCTTGTAAAATGTGCCAAATAGTTCAAGGACCATATAGTAACGGTCAATGAAGCAAACACTCGCTTTCCTAATCTGTCCACTGCCCAGGACTCGGTTGGGTGGTTGAACAGTCTGACTCTCCTTGGCGAGTTCTTGTTTTCATGGCTGCCGCCACCACCATAACATCAACTGGTAAACCCTTAGACCAGTGTGGGTTCTCCTCAGGAGGAGATAGGATTTTGTCTGGTCTCCTAGGGATCGGTTCCACAGACTCAGGATTCTTCCAAGTGCGCTGCACCATGAGTTGAACCAACTCATCTGCAGGCGGGTTCACCCAAGAGGTAGATGGTCTGGCATGGAAAGCCTGCAGAAAGACGGACTCCTCAGAGGAAGGGTTGATAGACTTCCAGTCACCTCTCTGTTTCACCATTTCAAGGATGTCTCTGAAGGAGACCTCATCAGGAGGTGACAGTGGGGACCCTTCCCCTTTATCGTAATCTGTATCCTCAGTTAGTCTCCCCTGAGGAGTCTCCATGTGCTTCCTCTTGCATGACTTCTACAGGGGCTCCTCAGTGAGGGACTTCTGAGGAGGGCTTTGAAGATGGGATGCCCTGTGACAGTGTTTTATGCGGCTCTCATGCCTGATGTCCCAGGTGGTGGCTTGTGTCAGCTGCAGCTCAGGGGGAAGGGGTTTCTGGAGTCCTGATGTTGGAGGAATGCTTCCTGAAGCAAGTGCCCTCTCCATTGCCCAGAAAGTGGATCTGCCTGAAGAGGGATGGGAGACTGGAACAAAGAGACCACCTCGGAACCGGGTCACACCCTGCCTCGCTGATCCCACCTCCGAGGAAGGACTGAAACACAAAAGGAGGGGATGTATCCATATTCATCAAGGATATCTACACCTCCAGGTTAGTGGCGCAGCATGATGCCTCTGAGATCATCCATGCGCAACTAACATCGGGGAAATCTGCAGTGCAAATTGTGGCCTGCTACAGATCACCCTCCATGACCCAGGACCACCACTCCACCTTTCTGGAGACACTGGAAAACATGAAGGTCCTACCAAACACCCTGATATTGGGTGATTTCAATTACCCTACCATTCACTGGGAAAACTACTTGAGTACAAATTCCCAGGCCCAGCGCTTCCTGGAATTCATCAACTCAAACGTCCTGGATCAGCTGATAAACTCCCCTACCAGAGTTGAAAACCTATTGGAGCTGGTCATCACCAACATAAGTGACAGGTGTTCCACACTGGAGGTCAACCCATCACTGGTTAGATCAGACCACAAACTAATCACTCTGGATGTCCACACCCCACCACCACCCCAACTAAGGAAACCACAGTAAAAAAACTTTTCTAAAGCTAACTTCACCTTACTTAAGACAGAGGTGGTAAGTTTCACAGCCCCTACGCAAAAGGATATTGCTGCCCAAGATGCAGAAACCTTTACAAATGCACTCTATGAGCACCTACAAGGATGCATGGATCATGCCATCCCTAGCCCTCTAAGAGAAGGAAACCAGTTTGGTGGATCCCTGCAATAAACAGGCTATACATTAGAAGGAGGAAACTAGTTCAGAAAAAAAGAAAATTCCAAGAAGGAAAGACATCCCTGATCAGTATCCGTAAGAAACTGAGGTCTCTCATGAAATCATCCAAGGCTAACTTCGAAAGAAAAATAGCTAAGGATTCAAAAGATAACCACAAAGCCTTCTTTAGCTATGTTAAGAATCTAAGTGGCAACTCGCAGATATGCACTGAACTAGTGCACAATAGCACAAAATATACTGAACCTACTGATATTGCCAACATCCTGGCAGATTCAGTGCAAACTTCACCCCCCTCTCCCCTCCAAAATGGCCCACAACAATACCGGAAAAGTGTAGTGCCCCAAAGATCAGACGCACAGGTGAAAACAGCCCTTTCAAAAGCCAAAAACACAGTGTCAATGGGACCAGATGGTGTCCCAGACTGTGTCTTGCACAAACTACAGAACAAACTAACCCTCCCCACCTAAACATGCTGTTCAACCTCAGCTTCTCCACAGGCTATGTGCCCATAGAATGGCGCACAGCAATGGTTATTTCTCTCCACAAAGGAAGGGCCACAACTGACCCTGGTAACTAATAAGCCTGACTAGCCGGTCTGCAAGGCTATGGAGTGCATCATCATGGAACTCATTAACAAAGACATTGGGAACCTCCAATTACTTGACCCGACCCAGTTCAGCTTTAAGGGCAGATCATGCCTACTAAACCTGGTTGATTTCTTTGAGACAGTCAACAAGACCATAGACGAGGAAAAGGTGGTTCACACAGCCTACCTTGACCTCGCCAAGGCTTTCGATACCATTCTCCACTCTGGTATTACAGAAAAACTCACAAGCCTGAACATAAACCCCTACGTCATGAGATGGGTTGCCAACTGGCTTACAGACAGAACTCACACGGTAAGAATAGCGGGCTCCAGATCCGACTCTAAACCAGTCACAAGTGGTGTCCCACAAGGCTTGGTCCTGGGACCCCTACTGTTTGGCATATACTTCTCAGAAGTACAGGCAAACACAGGAGGACTATGGCTAACCAAGTTTGCAGATGACTGCAAACTGGGAGCCATAATTGACTCTCCAGCTGACACAGACATCCTCCAAAAGGGCCGTACTAAGACGGACACCTGGTATCAAAGTCATGGCCTCAAGCTAAATGCCAAAAAATGCATAGTCATCCCGTTTGGGGAAAAACAACGCCCACGAATTACCACATAGGTTGGCAGCCCCCTTAATACAGAAGAGGTAATAAGAGATCTGGGGACCCAGGTAGATGGTAATCTCGCCTTTAACAATCATATTGCCAAAGTAGTTAGGAAATCCTTCTATGTGGCCCATCTAATTACTAAAAGGTTTGCATCTAGAAATAAAGAGGTTATAGTGCCCCCCCTACACCTCACTCATTAGACCCATCATAGAGTACAATGCCCCATTTGGGATGTACCTCACAAGACACTTCCAACAGCTGGAAAGACCACAAAAGTACCTCACCAAGAGGATTACTGGTCTCAAACATATGTCTTCTGCAGCCCGACTGAAAAAACTCCGGCTGTACTCAATGGCATATCGCTTACTCAGAGGTGATCTCTGCCTGATTTACAAGGCCATGTCCAACTCGGAATTGATGGACATGCTCCACCTAAAGAAACCCAAGTCACTGCGAGCCATGCGCTCTAGTGAGCAAAACCTCACCACAGCAATAAATTGGAACATGCTGGAGGGATAGATTCCTGTCACAAAGGCTCCCCATGCTTTGGAACAAAATTCCAAATTACATCAGGCAGTGGCCCACACTAACACTCTTCAAGAGAAACCTTGAGGAGTGGATGGGTAACAGAAAATACACCCCTGGGATCACTTCATTGGCTCTGCTTGACAGAGGATCAGTTAATTAATCAATGGGGTGGTGAAAGCCGATACACACTGGCTAGGCTTATAAATGCCCTCGGGCAGATAGGTAGGTTCATAGGTAGGTACTAGGCTAAGAAGGATCGTTGCCAACAGAGCCCCTGGCACCGTGGACAGAGCCATATATGCAGATGGAACCGTACTTGGCGCCGAAGAGCCCACAGCCCAATCCTGAACTTGAGGGAGGTTTGGTTCCGAAGATGCCAAAGACCAGAGAGACTGTTCTGAGGCCATAGTGAGGTCCACTACAGGCGCCAAAAGTTCAGAAAAGGATGTCTGAGCTAGAGACTTTGAAACCTGTAAGGTCAAAGGAGGAAAGTATGATGGAGTCCTTGAGAGACAGTCCTAGGTCTGGCAAGTGGATGGGTCTTAGATGGAGTGGGGATCCCACTAGCTGTTGGCAGCTGATCCACAAGGCGCACCACATCAAGTTCTGAAAGGCTCCTGGTGGATCGAGTGGATGCCCCCGACAGGGAGTCTGGTTGCTCCAGACAGGAACTATACGTTTGTCCTAAGAAGGGGTTCACTGATGGGGAGTATCGGGTCCGTGCACTGGTGTCCAATGGCGCCGCTGTCTCTAGTTTGGAGACCGGGAGCAGTGGGGTTAGTTTTGGAGTAATAAGTACCGTAGATGGACTTGGGAGCTGAAAAGGCAGTCTGTACCGGAAAGGACCAGGATAGCTCAGTCACTAGTGGAGCTGAAGTTATAGGTACCGAAGGTATACTTGAAGCTGAAGCTGCACTCTGTGCCGAAGAGGAGGAAGCAGTTATCGGAGCATCAAATGTCGGCTCCATGGGCAATGTCGGTGCTGGAATAGGTGCAGAAGGTGATAAAACAGTTGATGGAACCAAGGTCGGTGCCATAGTGATAGATCTAGGTTCTGGAGACATTTTTAGTATTTTTGACTTGGTAGGCTTGCCCAGATCACTGGAGGGTGAAGAGGGTACAGTGTGGTCTTTTCCTGTCTTTTCTGGGAGGGGGAAGCCCTTCGTCACAGAAAGAGTCTCTGAAAAGGGCGTCTTTAGGAGACCCTTCAGAATCAACTTGTTTTCCATTCATTTAACGTGCGCTGACTGAAACCTTTACAAATAGAACATGGAGGCTGCTCCAAGAGATGGGGCATCCCCAAAGAATATACACAATCATCATGCAAGTCACTGTTAGGCATTTTCCTACTACAAGTATGACACTGCTTAAACCCAGATGTAACTTTCTTCCCAGACATAATGAAGCACCCAGACACTCGGAGGTTGTAAGAGAAAGGAGAAAAGTTTTTTCTTATTAAAAAAAAAAAAAAAAAAAAAAAAGAGAGGAGAGAAGCAGAAATACCAGTGATGGTATTTAAGAAATACCCCAAAGTGTAGGGAGAAAAGCCGTACCACCAATGGTACTAAGACTACCAAAAGGTTACAAAAAGTAAGAATATGTAAAAGGCAAGAGAGAACGAGAATAACACACTCACTAAAATACAAAAGACAGTCATAAAAGTTGAACTTGGGTTGAGAGCTGCTTGAATGTGGCTTTATGGCAACTCGGCAAATGAAATCTGAGGTAACAGGGAGAAGGATATCATGGGGTAAAAGCTTAGCTCGAGAGTTTTTGGCTGGCGCAAGCTTAATATAAGGCCAGCTTGGTTCTGAGGACAGAAGCCATTTCCCATCAGTGATGAATGGGATAAAGATTAACATCAGCTCTTCAGTTTGAAATTGAGGAGCAAAAAAAAAAGCCCTCTGCCCTCAATAAAAAAATTATTCTGAAGCTTGAAGAATTTTAAAGAAAAAACCCTCTAACTATGTTTAATCATCACATACTGCTAAGGTCACGGCTTATTAGAATTCATTTATGATCATTATTTATGATGTCAGTACTAGACTACTGCACCATCTGCAACTGCTAATTTAACCCCCTAACAGCTTGCACCTTTTGCCGTGACCTAGTTATGGCTCTGGTATATCATTTAAATATTGAACTTTTCCAGTATGCATGGGCCTGAGTTTATCAAACTGCACCACATGGTCTGTACTTAGAATTACAGTGGTTGTATGCATCTGCATAAGTAGAAAAAGAAGATGGGGAGTTTAACTTTTTGCAACCTTTATACAAATATATTACGATTTAATGTATTTGTTAAGCCTGTATTAAAAGCTAGAAGGAAATAATATGAATATGTAATATGCGTTGCTAATCGTTTTAAGTTTGCATGTTTATTGATTCAGGTATGTCAGAAGTTTTAATGGACTTATTTAGGAATATATTTTTAAGTATATTTAACTTGAAAAAACAGTAGGAAGAGGAATGTACACTAAAGTCACTATTAATACTAGTTATACTTTTTTGTGACTAGTTTGTCTGGTCTTGTTTTTGTATTGCCTTTCCTATCACCCAGGAGTTTCTTGATTAATGTATATCATGCTAGGAAAGAAGAGTGATTAGTTTTGGTCGTGTCTTTGATGAAATTTGGGTTACAAACTAAAACTGTGAGCAAAAAGGTCACATAAAAAACTATTGGTTTTGCAAAAGCTAGACTTTCCACTGTGTGATTCCTTAAACCTTTTGTATTCGAGGCTAATTGGGATATATGCAAACTCTACCCTTTAAGGGCATCAGGTGCTTCAGCTAAATGGCAATTTTGAATGTCCATAACTTTTTCTTTTAAGTCTATTTATGAACAAATTCAGGCCAATAAAGCTAAACCTCACTAACTGTAGATATGCATGTTTTGCCTTCTTATGGTGTCATCAGAACAGTAGAAGTGGAAGGTTTGGCTAATATTTGGAAACACTGTCGTACCCAACTGATATCCATAAACCTTAGGATGACTGCAAAATATCCCAACTAACAAACTAAAACAGTGAGCAAAAAGGTCACACACAAAAACAATTGTTTAAAAAACACAAAAAGAAAAATATAGCAAAAGCTAGACTTTCCACTGTGTAACTTAGGTTACAGTAAACCTGCTGCTTTTTTTGGCAGAAACCCTGGGTGTTTTCTCTTTAAGTGTTAATTTTCTAGGACAATATTAAAGTTCATATGAGTATCTTAATACAGTTGCCCTATGGGTAGCCTAAAACCAAACACTGTTTGCTTTCTTTAATTGTGCTGAAGTGTAATTAAATTCTGAAAACCATAGAGGCCTTTCCACCAGACAGGGAGTCTATGACTCAGGACTTCTCTGAGAAACAATGACCTCATACATGGTTTCCTTTCTACTTTTTTTAGGTTTTGGATAAAAACCTGGGGGGGAAATTACCATTTGCCTGAGCCAAGGAGCAGTCTCAAGACTCAAATTATCTGTAGCTTCTGCAGAGTGTGTGTCTGTGTGTGTGTGTCTGTGTGTGTGTGTCTGTGTGTGTGTGTCTGTGTGTGTGTCTGTGCGTGTGTGCACGCAGATGTTATCAGTCACCTACTTGTTTAAAGATGTAGCAGCAAGGGAGTTGGGTGCTGGTGTAACTTAACACCATCATGTCTGGCTGTCTGATGTTAAGATAGTCCGTTTTGCCAAAGACATTAAAGTATCTATCATTAACCCCTTATTCCAGAAATTGCTGTTTTTTTGGGTGGGAGGGCTTGAAATGGGCACAGCTTTAGGATGTAAATTGAAAAGATAGGCTATTTTTCTTCTCTATGATTTTGCATGGTCCTAAAAGTTCCTTTTAGAGGATACAAAAGTTCCTGCAGTGACTTGTCCCACTGGCCTTAAACAGGTCTCACTGGCTTCAACAAGAACACCAGCTGCAGGGCCAACAGCTCCACAAGAGCCGCTTATGGCAAAAGCGTGGATATACTACCAAGGTTCTCAATGAAAGGAAGTAAGCATGGATTCCTCTTTCTGATAACTGCAGTGTGCATTTCACTTCTTTCCTGGTCCTCTTCAAATTGCACCAGGAAGATACAGGTGCAATCTGCCCGTTTTGGTCAGCATGGTTCCTCATTATCTTGGGAAGTAGGATAGACTTGCAGAGAGCAGCCATAAAATACACCATGCCCTGTCTGTCTTTATATGCACACAGGTCAGTGTTGACCTGAACCAAGTAGAAGTTCATCATTATCTTTGAAAAGAGGCTTCCAGAGCATCTCATCAGACCATCTTCATTGAGGTTATTATTTCTAATTATTTTTGGTTCCCATAAAGACTAGGGATTCAATTATCTAAATCCTTCCATCTTGCGGTAGAAATTCTGCATTGTTGTTCAACACATTATCCTCCACCTGAAATGTTAAATTTTTAGAATGAAATATGGAAAGTCCACAGGAAATTATTTTGCGTCTATACAGGCAGAAGAGATTACCTTTTTCAAACTCTGCCATTCACCTCCACGTGATTGAAATCTAGGGGGCTTGTTCCAGGGAGTGAATATTTTGTTGCAGAGGACAAGCAGTAAGCTTTTTCAGGAATGTGGTGTTAGTTATGAAAACTCCCTGGAGAATGCTGCTTAAATATCTCAATGAACAAATTTGACACTCCAGGATGTCTGGAATGTTACTGCATTTGGCAAAGTAGCTTTTTTCATGCCCATTTGTCAAATTCTGCTAGTACTAATAATTCTGGACCACTTGGTGGCATCACTGGTGCCCTGAGCTCAGCTTAGCACATATGTTCTTTAGTGGGCTCAGAAGTCCCACTTGTTCCAGAATATGTTACAGCTAGATGGTTGGAGCTAACCCTTTTAAGTATCTATTTTCTTGTTGTATTTTTGTTTTGTTTGCTTTTATTACTTCTTTAGTCCTTGACACCCATCCTTTATTTGGTGGACAGAACCAGATAATCTCTTATTTGCTGTAAACATAGATGCATCAAAGACAGGCTGGGCAGCCCACGTCCAGAACTACTTAATAGAAGTATAGTAGCATCTGATGATGTTCAAAGGCATTCATAGTCCTAAGAAAGCAAGAAGATTGTGGTACTAGCATCAGACAAGTTCAGGCATCTGCTTCTCATCATTATGGTAATCTGTTCAGACAGCATGGCAGTGGCATGGTACTCCCAACAGACAGGACGGCAATATCTCTGTGGCACAGATTGATTGATTAGGTTCATAGAGTCATAAACTGATACTAGGCAACATACCCGTTAATGCAGTTATCTAGGTACTATAGTCCTACTGCTTTAACAGGCTACTTGACTCTTTCTATAAAGGATTGGGGTGGTAGATTAGACCTTGGGTAGGTTTGTTGTTTAGATTTGGAAATAGTTAGGGAAGTGTTTTGCTTTGCAAAGGTTGGAGATTGTTCCACAGGTGGGGTTTTTTTGGGGGGGAAGACAGAGGGCTGGTATGCCAACAGATCTTATTTATGTTGTAATATACACTTACGTTCCTTAATCCTGTATTTGTGTTTTCACTAGTCCTCCAGATATGCAATGAGTGAGTCAAGACCGGGTCATTTACAGTTTTGTAGGCTATGTATAGATCACTATATATGAGTCTGCATGAGGCTGAGAAGAGAGAGAGAGAGGGCTTTTAGATGCTGTCTGTGACTTTTCTGTCTGATGCCCAAGATTTTTTTGCTGAGGATTCACTGCAGTTTCTCAATTTGGATTAAGTGCTTGGATAGGTACACAACAAATATAGCATTGTGTTTTAGTATGGTCTAATAAGGGATGAGTAAAGGGAAGAATGATGTCTTTTTGAACTGAGAGGAGAAGCCTTTAATAATCTGTTTAGTTAGATAGAAGCTTTTTCCTAACTGTGGAAAGTAGGAGTCAAAGTAGGTTTTCAACCTGGGTGCTCAGGTCTGTAATGACAGTGCTCGGTTAAGAGCATTGCTGTTTGTGGTAGGTGTGTAAGAGTTCCTGTTTTGCAGACTGTTTCGTACTAGATTTTATTTTTGTCTTTTAGCTTTGTACCATGATCCTGATGCCACAGGTTTGTCCAAGTTAGGCCGTCTTGGAGGGTGCAGTCATCTTCATGGGAGTTGATGATGGCTGTGACCTTGCAGTCATCCATGAACTTGGTCTGCCAAAGGCCTTTAATGCCAATTTTGACATCCCAGAAGTAAGTGTCATACCAGTGGTTGTGGAGGGATAAAGCCCTGACTATGGCCCAGACAACCCATGTTCAATTACCTGCTTGGGTGTTTGATAGTGCAAGCAAGGAGGATAAGTATGTCCATCCTGGGAGGGGAGGACACTCGTTCAGAGACCATGCACTTTGTTGATATCCCTTTTTGAGATTAGGGTGGAGAAAAGCATAGGTTCGTAGGATGATACTAGGCTGTTGGTCTGAAGGCCCTTATAAACCTAGCCAAGAATTTCACCCATGCTCCCACAAATTCAGCACCTGTTTTCCCTTTCCAGCAGGGACACATTATGTGTATTGCCTGGGGTGGGTGGGCTAGCAATGCCAGTGGTGGCCTGTTGCAGAAGCAAGGGTTAGTGTTACCGACTCATGTTGCACAGCCCATAAAAAGCATGTTACTGTGAGGGCTAAGGGTGGAGATATAGATGGAAAAACACTTCTTCAGCAGCATGATTGCCCTAGGAGCCTTAATCTCTCACCAGCACTGAACATGTGTCCGTGTTAGTATTGGGAGGCCAGGTCAATTTCGGTAGACCTTATAGTAGAGGAGAAAAGGGATGCCCTGGGAATAACCGATGGTCATCTGCAAAGAGCTAAAATATGAAGAAAGGGAAAAAAATAAAGAAATGTCGGGTAAAAATGGTTCTTCAACAGACCCCCAAGGGTGGCAAGTATTTTGTTTAGCTGGCAAAAGGGAGAAAAAGTACAAAGTATATCTTGGAGAATAGTGTCTCGCCAACTCTAATAGAGTTGGTAATCTAGTTGACAATCCAGTTGGTTATATATGGATTTCAGACAAATTTCTTTTGGCCTGACCTTGAAAATACTAGTAAGAGAATTAAAAACTACTGGTGACATCGTTTTCTTTTTGCTTTATTTGATGGCATCACTTCTACACTAAAGGATAATTTGCAAGAAATTTAGGGGTCTGTATCACCACATCGAATGATAATAAGTTTGAATGCCTTTTGTTCGAACAGAAAAGTCCGAAAGCCCCTAAACCGCGAAGTTACGGAACATCGATTTTTTTTTTTTTTTTATTTATTTATTTATTTATTTATTTGCAGTTGGTTTACCAGGATAGTCCATTGGGCCAAAGTGAACCCGTTTTCAATGGAGTCCTGGGGAGAAAAGCTCCATAAACAATCAAGGTTACAAAATTATGTAGATAATAAGTTTGCATGTGTTATAATATAGCGCAGACCAATTAATATAACAATACAACATAGATTGAAAATATACAATTAGATTAGACGAGAACAAACATTGCAAACAGTATAGGTTTTAGATAAATGAACAGGTAGTGCAGAATTTTAAGGAATGATTACAAGATATATACAGGAACATTAATATATAGAAAGTTTAAGTAAGAGGTGTAGACTAGAATAATATCTAGTTTGCAAGTAAATAACAAACAGTTTATGAGTTTGAGGAGAAGTTAGAAGGAGCAATGTTAATGAAAAAGGGGAGAAAAAGAAAATTTGCAGTGTGAGTTATGTGGGGTGGCAGCTGGAGCATTCCCACTGGGATACTAGGTATGAGTGAAGAGTTTTTTTGAAGATAGAGTAAGTAGGGGTAGCACAAATGTGTGGTGGTAGGGAGTTCCAGAGTCGTGCTAGACTAAAGGATAGAAGGTGTTTGCCTGGGGGGGCGAGCTGGTTTGTATATTTCTAGAAGATTTTGGTTATTGGATCGTAGTACTCTTGTCAGGTAGATGCATTTTAAAGACAGAGGAGAGGGAGGGACAGAGTGAGGGGTTGAGAATGAGCTTGTGTGCTAAAGTGAGTTTGGTATAGATAAGGTGATTAGGTAGTTCTAGCCAGTTTAGTTTATGGAGAGAGGAACAATGGTGAGTGGAGGACTTATGGCTAGTAGCGAACTTGGCAATTTTGTTGTAACAACATGAGAGTTGAGAGAGGATTGTAGATTAGTTAGGAGTGGAGTTCCATAGAGAAGGGAGGGTATGAGAGAGGATGTAGAGAGGGTGAGTTTAGTGGTGGGTGTAAGATAATGGTTTTGTCGATAGAGCATACCTAGTTTTTGATGTTTTATTTTTGATATTTAGTTGTATGTGGGAATTAAATTTAAGCTGATTGTCAGTTAGCACGTCAAGTAGCTTTATCTCTGATACCAGTTCCAGAGTTGTGTTATGACTAGTGATACAAAATGTGTTATTGTTGAAAGGGGTGACTTTAGAGGGAGTAAATACCATTAATTTGGTTTTAGAAGCATTGAGTGCTAAATGATTATTTTTCATCCATTGTTCAGTGGTTGAAAAAGCATCTTGAGTTAGCTTTAGAAGTAAAGGGACAGAAGTGGCAGAGCAAATAATAGTTGAGTCGTCTGCATATTGGATGATGTTAGAGAATGGGATAGAGTTACGAAAGTCATTAATAAATATGTTAACGTGGAGGGGACCTAATATGGAACCTTGTGGAACACCAGTTGGTGTATTAAGGAATGAGGAGGTGGCCTTTTTCCATTTTACTGCTTGATATCTGTTTGATAAGTAGCTGCAGAACCAGTTCAGAGAAGAGAGAGATAGGTTAAGCTTAGAGAGTTTAGCTATAAGAAGACTGTGGGAGATAGTATCAAAGGCCTTAGAGAGATCCAGTAGAAGGGTAGAAACAATATGACCAGAGTCTCGGGCTTTGTTTACAGTTTCCAGGAAGGAGAGGAGGGCTGTCATAGTACTGTGGCCTGGTCTGAAACCATGTTGTGTGGGAGTTAATAGGTCCTTATCAATGAGGACCTTATCAATTTTTTTCCCCAAGGGAAAAAAATCGGTGGGCCATCTTTGGGGCTTTGCTATTTCCTCCACTGTAATGCAATCTCAGAGTTAGTATATTTAAGTAGGGGGGTGGGGCACAGCTCCCCCACTTCATTTTGTTTTAAAGTTGTAATTTTTTTCCCCACGGAGCAGTGCTTTTTTCCCCTGGGAAAAAAATCACTGTTCCGTGAGTTCGCTCTTTAGGGTTTTCGGACTTTTAAGTTTGAACAAAGGGCATTCGAAGTTATCACCATTCGATGTGGTGATATACACCCGAAATTTAGTACCCATTATAATGTAATTCTTGGATTCCAAAGCAATGAAAAGAGTGCTAGGGATGCTACTTAAGATTATTCCTAATAATAAAATTAACAAAAAAAAAGTACCATTAGATGCCCATTCTGGGCATACCAGATTTGTACAACTGTGTGTCAGTAAAAGTTCATGATTTTGACCCTGTAAATATTACTTTCAGTACTGATGAACATGTCCTTAAGGTGTGAGGTGATGAAGGTAATCTTGTTATGCAAGCTTTTCCACATGTCTAACAGTTTCTCAAATTTGGGAAAACTCCCACTATTAGTTTATTTATAGGTTCATAAGGAAGTACTAGGTTAGCTGGCCTTGTGGGACATTTTTTAGCCTAGTGATTTTCCCTTCTAGTGCTTGAATGAACCTATCCAGTTTTGGTGTTAGATTGCCTTGCCCATTCCATGGCCAGTAATTTCTTACTGGGGTATTATGCAAGTATCTATGGCAGGATCCCAGTTATTGAGGGGACGTGTGCATGGGATAAATCATTTAGGAGCTGCTTTTATCCATTAGTAGTACAGGGGCAGTCCTGAGGTAAATTTTCTGTTTCCCATCCCTAGATCCAAGTTATGCTTGAATACGGACAGGGATGAGCTTTATTTTATGTAGATGGGGAGTCTGTTCCAGAGCAGCAGTATCCTCTGTGAGATTTACCTGGCTCTGCAAACCATTCTGTCAATGTTACAGAAGAGATTTAGATCCCTAGACTAAGTATTTCTGATGCCACTTGGCTTGCTGAGGTGCAGTAAATCTATCAGTATTGGGTCAGAGGATGCCTTGTATGTAGGCACAGGTCACCCCGTAGTGGTCTGTGGGATATCAAGTGGAGTGACTGAGCTTTGAGGTGCTAAGTGTAGGACATGTTGTGTGGGTATTGTATCCTTTTTAATAAGGTATCGCTGTGGCCATTCTGTCCGTGTCTGGACAGATGCATACCAAAGGGGGCATTATACTCAGTGACTGGCCTAAAGAGGACTGAGTAAAGGGGGGACAGTGACACCCCTAGATGTAGACACAGTCCCTTTATCTGTAAGCAGGGCAACGTAGAAGGACTTTTTTTATGACAGTGAACTCATCATGGTCAAATGTCTTTTTCCATACAGGTTCCCAACTCCAGAACAACTGGGTCAACTTTTAGGGATAAATTGTCAATGTGTGCGGATACAATAATGCATTTTATGTCATTTAGTTTCAGTCCATGATTGTGGCACCAGTTATTTATTTGTGACCAAGTCATCTAGGGATTCAGTGACTGCTTCTAGCTTGCAGTCTTCTGCAAACTTAGTCAGCCTGAGCCCTTTGGAATTGGCGTATCCAGTTTAGCATCTACTTCTGTGAAGTAGAAGTCCCAGCACAGAATCTTGGGGGACTTTGCTGGTAAGTGGTCTGTTTGTGAAGGCAACTTCCCCTGTTTTGGTTACATGCGTCTTATCTGCGAGTCAGTTGGCAATCCAGCAGGTGACATAGGGGTTTATTCCCAGTTTATTTAGATTTTTTGCTTTGTCAGAGTGGGGGATTGTGTTAAACGCTTTGCCAGGTTGAGGTATGCGGTGTGTACCATTTTACCTTCATCCATTGCTTTGGTGGTGATTTCAAAAAAATCCACTAGGTTGAGTAAGCATGACCTGCTCTTGATGATTAAACTGAGACCAGTGCAGTGTTTAGAGGTTTCCTATGTTCTTCTTGATTAGTTCCATAAGTCTTTCCATGGCTTTGCATATGAAGCTGGTCATACTTATGAGTCTGTAATTGCCTGTGTCTGTTGAAGGTCCTCCTTGTGCAAGGGAATGTCTGTAGCTGTTCTCCCTTTGCTTGGTGCAAACACTATAGAGAGGTTGAAGTTCAGCAGTGTTGTGTGTGTGGAGGGGGGACATTCAAATTGCGCTTCATGCTTTTTAAGGTGCATCCAGGGATATTGTCGGGGCCCACTGAAATATTTTTAGCTTTGGTATTGCTTTTTTGGACTTGGTCTTATGGGATGGCTGGAGGCAAGTCAGTTTCAGGTATATCTTGAGGGACAGATTGAGGGGAGAGAGGGGTAAAGTTAGAGCTGAATTTATTCACCAGTAGGTTTCTCTATATCTTCAGCCTATAGGTAACATCATTCACAATCGGCTCAGTGCATTACAGCATTGTGTTTTTGAGATTACAAGCATAACTTAAAAAGGCCTTGTAAGTGTCTTTGGCTTGGGTAGCAATTTTAGCTTCAAACTTAGCTTTGGCGGAGTTTATTAAGCTCCTGAGTAATTTATCTCAGTGATGAAGGTTTTATCATCCTGGGAATTACTGTTAAATTTGGTCAAAATTTTCTTCCTTTTATTGTAAAGCCCTTTATCTAGATTGCTTGATAGAGATACCCCTTCAGATGGTAATGCCAGAATGTTGTGGACCTGACTGTACAGTGTATTTACAGCATTGTCCATCGCTCCCGTTATTCAGATTTAAGCCGAAGAATGTTTATGCGAAAGTGACTTATCCCAAGGTTTGTTACCTCAGAATAGATTGTATTTAATACGGGGGGTGTGGTCGGAGAAGTCCTGTTCACAGTGGTGTGGAGGTTTGCACTCCAGTTTGTCCAGGGTTTTAGATTTCTTAATTTTTTTCAAATCGCTGAACGGTACTACATTACAGAGTATTTAATTCTCATGGATTTCTCAGAAGACACCCCTAAGTCTGACACAACTGAATAAATTCTTAGGGATAGCCCTTTTCTGGATCTGAAAACTTGAGTCCAGCCATCATTTATAGCTATTTCAAACCAAAGCCACTTCACTGCAGAGACCTTCATCAAGGCACTGGAGTAAAAGTCCTTATCTAGTCTCATGACTCTGAATGCAAATTTACATGCAAGAAGGGTAGTGGATCACACGAGCCATCAGCCCTCTATTTCTTGATCAGACCCATTTGTCCCACTTTAGGTGAGAGCCAGTCACCAGAAGTCATCATCCAGGTAACCATCAATTTTGTAGGTGCTTGCTTTTGTGCATGTCCTTAACTGCAGCTTCATTACTGATACCTTCCTTGGTAGCTACATGTCTTGATCCTTTTGTGCTTCTATTTTATTGTGATGCATCCACCAAGTGTCAGATGTACAGTGGACCAAGCTGCAGTCCTCCTCCCAAGATGGGCAAGCCAGTGGTGGCTGTTCTCTCCCCCAGGCCAATGTCTACTGTGCCCTTGCCACTTCATCCTGTGTCATCTTGGTAGCAGTAAGGGCTTCATCCCTGTCTGCCATGGATCTAGTTTATATCCTGCCATTGATCCTTTCAGAAGGGAAGTCCAGTGGTGACCTCAACAGATCTTCAGAAATCTGAAACTGACTTTTGTCCACCAACCACTGAATAAGATGACAGCAGATGCCTCAGACTGTCTGTGGAATACAGTTTATATTATAGGATCGTAGTCTCAGGATTCTTGGACCAAGGAGCAGAAGAAGCAAAACATCATGATGGAGGGTTTCCATTAGGAGTGAAACTAGGCAGCCTTTAAGTGATGTCAAATGGTATCAGTAATATGATACATAAGCAAATGAGTGGGTTTCATTCAAACCTCCTATGTATACTAACTTTAATGAGCTGGGATCTAACAGTAAAGTTTAATATACAAATCCAAGCATTTTATACCCTGCCAACAAAAGTTAGCATCAGTCTAAGCAGGGGAGTCGTTGCCTTAAATGAGTGGATGAAGGACAGAACAACTTTTTTGAATGTCATAAGGAAATGGGGCTACCTGAAGATGGATTTGCTTGCAGCCCAAGAAAATTGCCAAATCTCCTTTTGTTCTATGACCCCATGCACAGGGGTAGTAGCAAGAAGTGTATTTTCAGGCATGTTAGTAAGAGACATCAATATGCCTTCCTTCAAGCAACCTGTCATCCCACAAGTGGGCCTGGGAGACTTCAACTACCCAAACATAGATTGGGTACATTATTCTAGCCCTAACACCCTAGCCCAAAGGTTCCTGGAATTCATAAATTCAAATGCACTGGAACAACTAGTCACCTCTCCCACTAGGGGAAATAATATACTAGAACTGATCATCACAAACATGGGGACAAAATGCTCCACACCGGAGGTATACCCCTCACTAGTGAGATCTGACCACAAACTAATCACCCTGGATATACATATCCCACCTCCACCCCCAGCACAAAAGACCACAGTGAAAAACTTCTCAAAAGCAGACTTCACTCTCTTCTTAAGACTGAGATGGTATCCTTTAAGCCCACTGGGCCAGTGGATACCACATCCCACAATGCCGAATCCTTCACAAATGCTTTCTATGGACATCTCCAAGAATGCATGGATCATGCAATCCCAAATAAATCCAAGTCCCTCTCCACCAAAGGCAAGCGTCCTGTCTGGTGGACCTCAGCCATTAATGAATTGTATAACAAAAGAAGGAAGCTACTGCACGTCAGAGCAAAATCCGATAAAGGGAAGACATCTCTGATCAACATTAGCAGAAAACTACGTTCTCTCATAAAAACATCCAAGGCCAACTTTGAGAGAAAAATCGCTAAGGACACTAAAGATAACCACAAAGCCTTCTTCAGCTATGTTAGAAACCTGGGCGGAAACCCTCAGATATGCTCAGAGTTAGTTCACAACAACAAACAATACACTGCGCCCACAGATATTGCCAACATTCTGGCTGACAGGTTCAGTGCAAATTTCTCCCCTCCCTCTCCCCCAAAAGAAGAAATACTTATCCCAGCTGAATGTAATCTCCCTGTCATCTCAGATGTCCAAGTGAGAACCGCCCTCAACAAAGCTAAAAACACAGCATCAATGGGACCTGACGGTATCCCGGGTTGCGTGCTACGTGAACTCTGAGGAGCTAAACCCACACATAAAAATGCTATTTATCCTTAGCCTTACTACAGGATATGTACCTGAACACTGGCATACAGCAACAGTGGTCCCACTCCACAAAGGGGGGTACCTCTACAGACCCTGGGAACTACCGCCCCATAAGCTTAACCAGCCTGGTCTGCAAAGCTATGGAAAGAATCATTATGGAACTCATAAACAGAGACATAGGGGACCTACAGACACCCACCTAGTTCGGCTTTGTAAAGGGCAGATCCTGCCTTTTGAACCTGGTTAACTTTTTCGAAACAGTCACTAGAGCCATTGATGAGGGCAAAGCAGTCCATACAGCCTACCTGGACTTGGCTAAGGCCTTCGACACAATACCCCACTCAGGCATTATAGATAAGCTCAACAGCTTAAACATCAACCCTTATGTCACTAGATGGGTTGCAAACTGGCTAAAGGACAGAACCCATAAAGTTAAAATCGCTGGAGCAATGTCAGACTCAAAGCCAGTCACAAGTGGTATCCCACAGGGATCTGTCCTGGGACCCTTCTTATTCGGCATTTATTTCTCAGATGTTAAAGCAAACCTGGGAGGGTTGTGGCTGACAAAGTTCACAGATGACTGCAAACTAGGCGCCATAGTCGATACACCAGCGGACACGTACATCCTACAAAAAGGCCTCCCAGAAACGGACAACTGGTGCCGGAGTCACGGCCTTAAACTAAATGCCAAAAAATGTATAGTCATTCCCTTTGGGAAAAACAAAGTACCCACAAATTGTCACATAGACAGCAACCCACTGAGTACGGAAAAAGTAATCGGAGACCTAGGGACCCAAGTCGACAGTGACCTCTCATTTGACACCCACGTTGCCATAGTGGTTAGAAAAACATTCTACCTTGCACACCTCATCATGAAGGGATTCACATCCAGATTCAAGGATGTCATTGTACCCCTATACTCCTCCCTCATCAGACCCATGATTGAGTACAATGTCCCATTTGATATGTACCTCACCCGGCATTTGCAACAGCTGGAGAGACCACAAAAGTACCTCACCAAGAGGATCAAGGGTCTCCAACATATGTCTTATTCTGCCAGACTAAAGAAACTCCAGCTCTATTCAGTAGCATACCGCCTGCTCAGAGGTGATCTCTGCCTGACATACAAGGCCATGTCCAATCAGGATCTGATGGACATGCTCCAGCTCAAAAAATCCAAATCCATCAGGACCACGAGAGCTAAAGACTTAAACCTCGGCACAAGTATGAATAGGACATGCTGGAGGGATAGATTCATAACCCAGAGGCTTCCCATGCTTTGGAACAAGATCCCAGTTCATATTAGGCAGAGCCCCTCACTGACTCTCTTCAAGAGAAATCTTGAGTGGATGGGAGATCGTAAGTTTACCCCAGGGGTCACATCTGTGTCACTGCTAGACAGGGGCACAGTAAACTAATTCTATTATATAAGGGGACCTTCATTGTGTCAGTACTAGACAGAGGCACAGTATTCTAAATTTATTCTGTACATTTTTGTACCATTTCATGGGGTGGCAAAAGCCACATCACTATGGCTAGGCTTACAAATGCCCCAGGGCAGATAGCCTAGTACTAAACTATGAAACTATGAAAAACAGCAGTTACTTATCCTTGTAGTTGAAGTCTAATGAAGAAAAGTCTGGTTCACTCAGATGATCAAAATAGTTGTAGAGGCGCCAGTAGCCCTTCTCCCAACGACATTGCAAGATTCTTACCCAGCAGGATAACAAATTGGTGCATCCAAATCTCAAGAGTCTCGAGCACACAGATCAGAAGATACTCCGTTTTACACTGCAGACTTTTATCATCATATATTTCAATGTTCTCACCAAAGGAAGAAAACCAACCATTAGGAAGTCACATTTGTCTAAATGGATTGTTTGCATTCATATGAAAAGTTTGGGTTGAACCTGAAAATGGTCCATGAGAGCAATACTCTGTTGTGATTAACAGACTGAAAACAAACAAATAAATGAATAATGTAAATAATTGCTCTCCCTCTTGTCCGAAGGCAAGTTATTATCAAAGACCAAGCCTTCCTTCGTGTCCATATGATGGTTTGGAAACATTTCTTTAATCAAGCCAGTCAAGTATTTATTAATTTTCTACCTCAAACCTAAGAACAATGAAAAGAGGATTTTCATGTAATGGAAGCAAGGCCACCTGGTGATCAGAAATTATCAAATAGTTGACCATGTTACTCTCTGCTGTGGGAGATATGGCAACAGCTTAACTGGGCAAGTCAGAGTGTTCTTTATAAAAACTCAGCTGATACCACTGCAGCCTTTTGCAAAGGTTTTTGAACAGAGTATTGACTTCATACACATTGCAGTTCTGGGCACCAATATAATGCCATTTTCACTACTTGGTCCTCTAATTATTTGTCTCTTCTGCTTACTTTGCCACCATAAAAGCTTCAATAAATGGTTCAAGACCATGTATATGTTGTAAGAAGAAGAGGCGGTTACAATGCATTATACAAATATTATACTGTCTGCACATTATTTACAAGTTTTTAAAAAAATGTGTTTTTGTGCTGTGGAGAGTGCAAGTCCTGAAAGAGGAGGGGATGATTAGTCATTTCTTGACAGGAGGGAACTTTTGACAACTTTAACTGGCAGCTAACACTCCACCATGGCTTAAATGATGTCATTAACATCAATAAATAATTGAGTATGAGAGTGATGTAACAATATATCTGATGTCATTTTCATTCATTCCTCAACTGATGGGTCTCAGATTCGACCTTGAATCAGACTCTGCCACTTTTACTAAACTTACGGATCTCGCTCTGTAGCTCTTCCCTTTATCCTTAATGCCCCACTATCCTAAAATACCTCAGATCTCATTTGCCACCACATTGTTTGGATGTGGATTACTGCTGTCAATCTATGGAGGTTAACCAGGTGGTATTATAAACTTTTTATGTGAGAATTTTATCTCCAGTATTTCTTTACTTTTTCTTCCATTGCCCTTTTACAAAACTTGCTCGACTTTTCAAATCTGTTGCTAATTCTTTCATCTCCTTTTCTAGTTAGGCCTTTCTACAGCTGTCTGGTTACTCTTCTATATACCATTCTTGATATTTTTTTCTCTTTCTGTCTACCCAACCTAGGGTACCTTTCAAATACCGTTGCTGGTATTTTTTCCCTACTATTTAAAACAAAAGCACTCTCTCTTGCATTTGTTTTTCTCTTCAGTATGCCTGACCAGCCTACGGGCTTTAAGAAATGCACTTCCTGTGAGCATGAGATCTCTAACTTGCATGCCCACAAGGAGTGTGTTGTTTGGATGCTGCCCACCTAGATGTTTGTCCATTTGTTTATCATTCAAGTTCCGTGCTTTGAGTCATAGGATGAATAAGTTTGTTTTAAAAGGCTTGCTACAGTCTTCTGTTTCTGACTTGGCTGGGGCTCACCCCCCCATCTAATAAATCTGACAAAGGGAAGCCTGACACGTCTCCAAAACAGAGTCCAGGAAATGGTGCTCTGATGGTTCTCCTCATTCAGCTCTGATTCTTGAGCCTCCAGTTAAAGTTTGCAAGGAACCAGATCTGATATCAACCATAGGTCTTACTACTTCAAGTATCAAACTTCATTGGAACTGATCTCCACTTTTCCCCTGGATGTGATATCTCATCAGCTCCTTTCGCTCTTCTAACAAGGGACACCTAGGAAGTCCTCCAGACCACCTTCCACTAGTTCATCCCTTAGGTCTTCTAGGAGCTCATCTGAGGCAGAGTTGGATAGGATGTTTAGGAAGTTTCTCAAGGCTCAAATCCAGATGGGTATAATTCCATCTCCATTTCCCATAAGACCCGTGAGCCTGCCTTCCTGTCGACATCATGGTGGTGGTGTATCTCGTACTCCAATCTGACCAGTGGTTTTGGTGCCTTCAGATCTGTGATCTTCAAAAATGTCTTTGGCAAATCAGAAGATTGGCTGTTCTTCCTCTTTGGTCATGCCCTGAGTCACCTGGCTCTGACCTGTTCACAGCAGAATGACTCTTTGAGCCAAAGCATTGGAGCCGGCTCTTGGGAGTTTGTATTGACTGTGAAGCTGTAGGAGCCGTTCTTGCCTCTCAGCACCTCTGCATTGGATAGCTCAGCTCCAACTCCCTCCTCGAGGCAGGAATCCACAGGGATTCAGTGTTCAGCACAGGTAGCTTTGGAGCTGGTGAGAGTGGCTGCTGGTTCTCTTGGATCTTCTGCCTTTGAGCCTGTGGAGAGGGCCTCCTCTATAGCCAGGGAGAGGACGTCCATACCCTCTTTGGATCCTATTCTACTTTCATAGAGTTTAAGCTTTGAGTCTGTCATGCCTGTTCTACTGGGACAGCCACCCTGTACTAGCCTTCCAGGACTCCCCACCTACTTCAAATACTTTCAGACTATCCCACTGATGAGGTCCCTAGGAAGAGGGTGTGCATAACAAGGCACCCAGATCCCCCTCAGGAAGCTGTCAATGAAGACACGGACTTTGATGAAGGAGAGGGGTACCCCAGATCTACACTTGATGTCTCCTGTGACACCCTACCACTGGCAACAATAATCAAGGAGCCTCAGTCCTTGCCACTAGCACCAGTGGAGGATGTACATTGAGAGGATGACATGTGCACACACAGTATTTACGGATGCAGCTCTCTGCATCAAGTGCAGTTTCCCTTAAGACCACACAGAGACCACAGTCAATCTGGGGATGGTTTCTCCCTCTTTCTCCAGATCCCTAATAAGACTCCCTACTGGCACAGCTATAGAGTTGAGATCTCAGCTGAGTGGCCAAGCCAAGACCTCCAGCACCCTCTCTATCCAGCCAGTGCTTTGTGTCCCTGCCCAAGTAGCTGACACATGCACATGTGTAGACACACACACACACGCACACGCACACACACACACACACGCACACGCACACCTAGGAAAGGCTGACACAGGTTTACTAGCTATTCCTCCTTCTACTCAGGCTATAAGGTAGTTATTACTGCCACCAGCCAACTCTTTATCAGCTACTTTAAGGCCCTTAACAAAGTGTGTCCAATCCTACTGTGTAATGTTACTATTAATCCAAATGGTAGTTTGACCAAGAGCAAGGCTATTAGGAGTGGCTTACACTGTGTCACCAAAGAAGTATGCAAGTACTCTCAGAACTTAATTATGTTACCAAATATCAGCCACAATGATAGGTTTAAATATATTTAATAATAAAACAACAAGAAAATACTCAGTGAATAATCACAGTTTCATCAGAATTCAAAATCACAGGAAATGTTTAAAACAACGTAGTAGGACGGTTTCAAATAAAGAAAGCATCTAAGCTATACTTCACTATATTCCTAACTGTATCCAAGAGAAATTACTGCACCCTAGTTGACTTGCTTACAGAGCAAGCAGGCTGATGTGGTGAGTGGGTCTTCCAGCTGATGTTGTCGGGTCAAAGACAAAATACAAAATGCTCAATCTCTCTGAGAATTCTTAAATTAATATTTTTAAAATTACTCCTGGAATAGCTGGCAGCATGACATCACTTCTTGTCATCTGACTATCCCAGGTAAACCCCCCCCCCCCACTGTAGCATTTAGCATCTACCTGTGAAAATACATAGACCTCAGATCTTTTGGCAAATGGTGGAAGTCGTAAAATAATTTACATTCCTCCACATTTAAAGACAATATGAAAAACTTCTAGTTCTACACATTGTCTCCTGTTGCACTGAAACTGAAAGATAACATCTCTTTTTATGGCCTTGCTATGAAGTAATTTAATTTAAATGATTTTTTCTGAAGTTTTGCAAGTTTATTTCTTGTGTTCCGGTCTCCCCTGTTAAAATATATACATTTAAACAGATACAATAGTGCATATACATTTCTGTTCAGTATGTTACACAATATCTCTTCAGCACACGTCTGCACAATATGACATACAGTTCTAATACATCTGTAACATAAGAATCTTGCATGAAGCATGTTCATAGGTTCATACTAGGCTATCTGCCCTAGGGCATTTATAAGCCTAGCCAGAATGTGTTTGGCTTTCGCCACCCATTTTAAATTTATTTTGCTATGCCCTTTTTCGAGGTTACTATACTGTGCCTCTGTCTAACAGTGACACAGAAGTGATACCCGGGGTAAACCTACGATCTCCCATCCACTCATCAAGATTCCTCTTGAAGAGAGTCAATGAGGGACTCTGCCTAACCTGGACTGGGATTTTATTCCAGAGTGAAGGGAGCCTCTGGGTTTTAAATCTGTCCCTCCAGCATGTCCTATTTATTTCAGTGCTGAGGTTCAAGTCTCTCAAGCGCGTAGCTCGATGGGATTTGGATTTTCTGAGGTGCAGCATGTCCATTAATTCCGGGTTGGACATGGCTTTATACGTCAGGCACAGATCACCTCTGAACAGGCAGTATGCCACTGAGTAGAGCTGGAGTTTCTTTAACCGGGCAGCATATGGCATCTGTTTGAGCCCTTTGATCCTCTTGGTGAGGTACTTTTGGGGACTTTCCAGTTGCTGCAGGTGTCTGGTAAGGTACATCCCAAAAGGGGCATTGTACTCAGTTATGGGCCTGATGAGGGATGAGTAAAGAGGCACGATGACGTTCCCTGATCTAGATGTGAATCCCTTCATGATTAGGTGAAAAATGTTTTTCTAACCACTTTGGCCACGTGGTTGTCAAATGAGAGATTGCGATCAACTTGGGTCCCCAGGTCCCTAATGACTTCTTCTGTACTTAATGGATTACCACCTATGTGGTAATTTGTGGGCACTTTGTTTTTGCCAAAGGGGATGACTATACACTTTTTGGCATTTAGCTTGAGGCCATGGCTCACAAATGACATATAATTATTTACAAAATTCCAGACAGCTGGGCTGGCAGTATTTCCTTTTGTGACATCTCCTTTGGAGAGATCCTAGAACTTCTTAAAGAGAGAGATGGATGGTCTTCTGATACCCCATCCCAAGAGGAATCTGTGTTTCAGGAGGGTTCCAGGGCTGGCCCGACTACGTCTTGGGTTGTCCCTCGAGCTGATGAGTTGATTGACCTTGTCTCAGTTCTAGCACGGAAGAAACCTGATAAAGTGGAACCCATATCTAAGAGGCCAGATAAGTTTTTAGCTCCACCCTAAAGACCGGGCCTACTCAAGCAAGGGAATCCCTATCGATGCATGGTGAAGGCGGAAGCTACTAAGATGGAGCTTGCAGAGCAGAGCTCATCTGTTCACCCCCCCCCTCCCCATAGAGAGTAGAGGGCCTTGGACAAATTTGGCAAGTGTGTTTATGCCTCAGTGACCTTTTTTTGTTTGGTTGCTGAATTATTTCGCACATTTCACCAGACTACAAAACAATTTGACCAAGGAGCTTTCCAAATCTCTTTCAGGGTCTATATATGTGGAAGACCAAAAAAAAAGGTTCTTCAAATCTGGCCACCATAAAGTCCATTTCCAGTGCGTCCATGAGGATGATCTGTCATACTGCTGGGGGGTATCCCTGGGGCTGTGAGGTCAGGCATTGCATTCAGAAGGCATGCCTGGATGCACCTGTGTGATTTTGTGAAGCCCCTCAAAGCTTCATTTATCAATGCTCAATGCTCCTTTTGATGGATTATCCTTGTTCGTCCCAAAAGTTAAGGAAACAAAGACCTGTCTGTTGTTGGTATCTGTTTTTCTTCCCCTCAGAGATCCTTCTCCAGGAATCGGTGCAGTGGTAAAAAAAATGTTGTTTCACAAGTCCCAAGGGCCTTTCCAGGAGTTGCAAGGAGATGGTTCTTCCCGGGACAAGAGGGGGAACTCTAATGGAAGGTGCCATCCTTGCGGCAGGGGTGGTCGGCAGAACCAGGACTTCAGACATATGTTCTCTGGCAGGTACTTACCAGTACTCCTGAAGGGTTGCTCGACTGCTGCACTCGAGGCAGTCGGGGGAGTGGTTATCTCTGCACCCAGAAGCCTGACCATCCATCACACAAGACACTTGGGTGCAGAAAATTATATCCAGAGGTTATACCATTTCCCCAAATTTCTCCAAAAAAAAAAAAAAAACCGCCAACAATGTTCCACTCAATTAAAGGGAAGCAGCAACCTTGGAAATAGAAAAGCTGTTAGAAAAAAGTGCCATCCAAAAAGTCCCGAGTACCAACAAGGATCCAGAAATTAGTCAAGCTTCTTTTTAGTGCCAAAGAAGTCAGAGGACTTGAGACCAATTTTAGATCTCAGCCAACTCAACCAGCATGTAAAGTACTCGGACTTCAGATGGTCATGATTCAGTCCATTTTACTCTACTATGAAAGGACGACTGGATGTGCTCAATAGTACAAATCCTGAAGATCTGTTGTATCAAAATGAACAGGCACTCCAGAAGATACCTGCACTTTTATCTGGGAGCCAATCATTACCACTGCTCTTTGGCCTCATTACAGCCCTAGGGGTGTTCAGATGCATGGCAGTGGTAGTGGTTCAACTGAGACGGACGGGATTTCGTGTGTTTCCATAACTAGACAACTGACTCCTGATCACCCCTTCCAGGCATCTATTGATTCAAGCAGGGGATTACTTGCTCCAGTTATGTCATCAACTGGACATCACAGTTGATTACAGCAAATAACACCAAACACCAACTCAGACACTTGAGTTCATAGGTGCTCATCTAAACATGATCAACCAGATAGCTGTGTTTCCTCTAGCAGGAGTTTGTACTCTCAGGTCACAGGTCATGAAAGTTATCTCCCTTTCTTATCCAACAGCAGGACTATTCCTACAAGCATTAAGGTCAGGGACAGCAGTGAGAACTCTAGTTCTGTTAGCCAGATTTCATATGCGAGTCCTACAGTGGACCCTTTCAGTACAGCGGTCTGTTCTTAAACATCCTTTAAGCACGCCACTCAAGATTTCCAAAGTTTGCAAGGAATATCTTTTTCGGTGGCTTCATTCAGAAAAAGTTTGTCAAGGTTGCCCCTTTGTTCTCCCACAGCCCCAGTCATCATGGACACCTCCCAAACTGGGTGAGTGGGGGCATTTTTTGGGAAGGACAGTCCAAGGTTTGTGGTCCCTGGAAGGAGCCTATTTGCACATCATTGTCCTGGAAATGAGAGCGGTCTTACTAGCATTGCAGGCTTTTCAGGATTTTCAGCCATCACTGATGATTACTAACATGTTTGTATGTATCGCAATATGGGATATCAACAAACAGGGGAGAACCAGATCTTGCCCATTATGTTGAGAGGCAATTAGAGTGTGGCAATGGGTGATCTCTTCTAGTCACTTTCTTATGGCAACACATGCACTGGGGAAAACCAACGTGCTTGCCAACAGACTAAGCAAGACCATTTTAATGCTTCACTAGTGGTCTCTCAATCAAAGAATTGCGGAAAAGATTTTTTGTCATTGAGGCCAGCCATGCTGCGATCTTTTTGTTTCTCTCCTTAACAAGTGCAGCAGGTTCTTCAACCTGGTCCACCTACAGGGGGAGCCACCGAGAGATGCTCTAGTGCACAGTTGGCTCTCTGGTCTCCTTTACACTTAGCCCCCCCATTACCCATCACCGAATTTCTACAGAAAGCATCCCAGTTGAAAACCCAGTCATCCTCATTGTACCCTTTTGTCCTCATCAGGTTTGTTTTCCCTTCCTCTGGCTTCATCTTCAGTATCCACCCTGGATACTGGATCCACATACAGACCTGTTTCACCTGATGGGGATGAAACACCTGGACATCAGCAGCCTGAAGTTGATTGCATGAGTTCTCCATATTCAGTGATGGCTAGATAGTCCAGGCTTTCAGTGATGGCTAGATAGTCCAGGCTTTCCTCCCCAGTTAAACAGATCATTTTATCTCTCAGAAATTTATAAAAGGAAATGGAAAAGATTTTCAGTCTGGGCCCTTCAGAGACATCTGGACCTTTTCTCTGTCCCAGTCTCAGCAGTTCTTGATTTTTTGGCCTCCATTTTTAACAACTTGGCGAGTTATTGTACTATTAAATCTTAACTAGCAGACATTTCAAATTTTCACTCTGGGAAGAATCATCATTCTTTGCCTTCTTTGAAATTGTGCAAGGCCTTCCTTAAGGGTATCTTTTTTATTCAGGCCCCCAGTTAAAGATCCTATCCTCCTTGTGATTTGACTGTTCTATTACAGGCTGTTAGCCAACCTCCATTTGAGCCTTCAGCTAAGATTTACTTTAAGTTCTTGTCATGAAAATAAGTTTTTTGGTTGCTATCATCTCTGCTAGATGAGTATCTGCAAGACCTCCATACTTGATCTTCCATAAGAATAGGGTCTCATACTCGTAAACCCCTTTTTTTTTTTAAACCTAAAGTGGCTTCCGAATCCAACATAAATCAGGTCATCAGTTTACTTGTGTTCTTTCTGAAATTCTCAAACAAAGGAGAATATGTGCTGCATCTTTTGGACGTATATTGGCAGCTTCGATTTTATCTGCACAGAACACAAGACTTCATGAAAGCTGAGCAATTGTTGTATCCTTCTCCAAGAACAAATTGGGTAAAGCAGTTTCTAAAGTGAACCTAGCTAAATAGTTAATTGATTGTATGCCTTTTGTCTCTAAAGAAAGAGATTTATCTTTACCCAAGCCCCTTAAAGCACAGTTCATGAGGTCTGTAACCACATCATCTACTTTTTGGTCAATGATGATTGTGCAGCTGCCACTTGGTCAAGTGCTCATACCTTTTTATTGCTCATTACAGGTTAGATATACTATCCAGAAGTAGGACAGCATCTGGCTCAACTGTTCTCTGGCATATCCTTCCATGTGGACTGCCCAAGGTTCATCTAGCTGGGAACTGTGTTCAATCATTTGAGGAATGAGTGAAAATGACATTATATTTATACAGCAAGGTGATAGTTTTTATTGCCGTTATTTAAAGAAAATTATTAAGACCAGTGTAGGGGGGGTGACTGTAACACTACAAAAGTAATTTACAGGGCACAGTGCAATGAATGTGTGGGCAAGACTTTAAATAAACCTAAGCGTAGGATTTCATGCCATCTGTCTGGGTGTAAAAATAATGCACTAGCCAAACACCTTTCTTTTCATAAAAGACACACAGGTTTTAAGTTCCAGATCCTGGATCGCATAGACATGGGTGATCTTGGAGACATCCCAAATATTCTGGAGAAACAGAACAAATTGGGTAAAGCAGTTTCTAAAGTGAACCTAGCTAAATAGTTAATTGATTGTATGCCTTTTGTCTCTAAAGAAAGAGATTTATCTTTACCCAAGCCCCTTAAAGCACAGTTCATGAGGTCTGTAACCACATCATCTACTTTTTGGTCAATGATGATTGTGCAGCTGCCACTTGGTCAATCAATTAAAGCTGAACTCTTTTTAGGAAGCCTGGACTAAACTACTACTGTTCAATTAAAAGTGTACTGGAACTTAGAAAATTGCCACATTGTTTACATGACTAATTTCATTTTATTTTATTCTACCAGTTGGTTTTAAATACCATTTTAAATCAGTTTTAATTTGTGTATATTTTGTTTTCATCATCATACATTTTTTCTTATTGTTTTTCTGGTTCTGTCTTTTTTTTTTCCAATTTATTCAAAATGATGTGTAATAACAATACTAACTAATTATACAATAATATTTTTATAGATAGTTTTTTAGTGTTCTTGTACACACACCTGAGTAAGTCTAGAAGGATGAAAGCGATCTTTGTTAACAATAGGTTATGAAAACAGAATATGATTTTTACAATTGATTTTTTACATGCAAAGTGTATATGTATATATTTATATATATTTTTGATTGCCAAATGGGCTAAGGTTGATATATTTCTAGCCATGTAATATATTGTCTTGGATAAAGTCACAGACTTAATAATCTACTTAATAATCTGGTTAAATAAGAGGTACCACATCATTTATAAATTTTATTTAAAGTACATAAGGGTTATATTATTATGACAGCTACTATGTAGGTCAGGACCAGCTCGAATGTCACACTGATGGGGGAAGGGATGTGAATTTAACATGTGTACCAATAACACTGTTTTACAGCACAATAAACCACTCTCTTGCCTGATAAAAAGTGTGTGTGTGTGTATGTATATGTATATATATGTATATATATATATATATATATATATATATATATATATATATATTAAGAAAGCTTGTGAGGAAACTATTACTCTATTTTTGTTTTTTTAATTGGATCGCTTGTCTTTGTACTTAAAGGATTTTCGACTGGAAACAGACTTGCCTGCCTTGTTTGGATTACTTTTGAACACTTAGTAATTCTGTACAATATTTCAAATTATATATTTTTTATTATTTATTTATTTTCTTTACTTAAGACGAGTTTAAGTTAGCTAATTTTGCCACTATTGTCTGATCTGATTAATATACAGTAATTAACTAGAGATATATGGACTGAAAATCTTCTACCCAGAGAAGTTTCTTACACTGTTTTGTTTTTGGACCCACTATACTTGTTTAGTGGGTTGTTCACAGAGATTACTGGTTTAAAATGACAACATCAAATACAAAAGTTTTGTACTCACCATAACGATGCATCTGTCTTGTCCATTTTATTTCTTCCTCCACCCCCTTCTCTCTTTTCCTAGTGAGGCCTAAGGGATATCCTTTTGGGAACTGATCTGTTCCCTGTTTTGAGCTCCAGCCTTTTCTGTATGTCTTTATCTTGTTTCTTCATCATAATACATTGAATTGTATATGTTAATGTTGGGGAAGCATACTCGATCCGAGATGCATCAGGGTAGTGGGGCCTTATGGGTAAAGGGAGGAGCTTGAGAGCTGGATCTGCTAGTATAGTAAAAGTGGGCGAGTTGGATCCAAGACCCATCAGTTGAAGAATGAAAATGAGCAATCCAGATGCATCATTATGGTGAGTACATAACTTTTGTTTTTATCCAGTATTGTGAATGTTCCTTGTGCAGTGATTTATCTCATTAGTCTTTCAAACAAGAGTTCTCCTAGTTCTCAGTGTCATGTTTTAATATATTTTAGTGCATTAAACTATAGGAAGTGGAGTGCTTGTGAGCTGGAATTTGTGGGAATGGTGTGAAGTGAAAATGCAAGTTTATGTATCCGTGGCTGTATTTTATAAAGTCCGAGAGTGAAAGTATGAAAGTGCTAAGAAATAAGCAGCCTTTTTTGTATTAACTTGTTGAGTGGATTGTTTGATTTTTTTTTTTTTTTTTTTTTTTTTTTTTTTTTTAGTAAGAACCTGCGGTGAGGAGGATGTCTTAGGAACTATGTGTGTGTCACACATACAAACACTGAACTTTGATATCTATTCTTCAAAACTAAACCGTTCCGTACATATGTCCTGTAACATGCAAGTTTAAAAAAGTGAAGTCTATTTCTTGTGCATATTCTATCCTGGGATAGTACACATGGCTGAGTTCATGTGTCTTTTGTTCGTAGGCAGCTATCCTTGAGTAGTACGTTGCTATGTCTGAGACTGATGCCATGATATAAACAGAACATAAGTGATTTCAGCAGGCTACTGTCTTAATTATTATTGTCTTTCCAGGAGGATTCCAATGCGTGTTAGGCTTGAGGTGGGTCTGGGGTTGCCGGTACTGCTTGCTTCGCCCGGTCGGTCTGCACTATTATGCACAGAGTTTTAGTATATTAGCAGCTTAAACAAGGCTTCTGCAAGTTCGGCAAGTGCAACGGCCAAAAAGTAACCAGATCCACGAATCAACAAAATCGGCCACCACTCCAATGTGAGATGATAAAAACGTCTTCATTAATAATTAAAGCAGCCCAATTGTGTAGTGCTTAATTAGACTGCTTTAATTATTAATAAAGAACTTTTGATCATCTCACATTGGAGTACTGGCCGATTTTGTTTTTTAGTAAGTTAGCCAAGATGTTTTCTTCCCCATGGTCCCATTTTTGGGTAATTTCAGTCTCCTCCATCTGCCAATCTGTCAAGTTCAAACCAAGTTTATTTTCTACCAATGTGGCACTGTTCAATACAAGAAAAAAACTGCACTGTTCAATACAAGAAAAAACTGCTTTCCCTTGAATTTTTCTTAATCCTTGGAAATAGACCTGCATAGCCATGGAAGCATTGTTCTAAAATAGTGGTAATGCTACTACTGTATCTGGTTTTACTGCCTAGCCATAGGCCCTCAGGCGAGGATGGCCCTGCCTTACGAGGGATGGGGTGTGTCAAGTTTTATTTGTAATCCCATCACTTCATGTCTACTCCAGCTAGATAGAGTCCTGGTATTCATGCATATCCTGGCAGAACCATAGCTACGTCACCTGGTTTGGGGTAGTCCTTCCAGGAGTGGCACCTCCACAATCCAAAGCTGAAGACTTATTTTATTTTTATATTTGTTTTTGGAGATAGGGCACTGATCTCCATGGATCAGTTTCAGACTTAGCCTGGGAGCAGTGTCTGGTTAAATGACCTGTTCAGTGTCAGTGTTAGGCAATGGAGGCTGACTGAATCAAACATTGCACCACTGAACCATAGGAAATGACTCCTAAACAGCTCCTTCATTCTCTAAGCCAACTACTAGACCAAAAAAAGAAAAAACGCTGTACACCAAAAGGAAAGGAGAAAAAGGATCATTTGAAAATGAACAGAGTCAGAACTGAAACAAAGACCTTATGCAACCTCTTCAGTTATTAACCATGTTAAGATTTTAAAAACTTTAATTTAAGAAGCTGAAATATTACTTTTGACTTCTTAAATGAGTCACTATACTGCACACATACTCTGGCAACTGCTAATCACACCCTGTAACAACCTGGACCTTGCATGTATATCCCTTTTCACCACCTTAGCTGTGGCTCCTTTTGTTGGTAACTACAAGCACATAAACCTTTCATACGATTGCCAACTACAAATCCCCTTCCATATTGCCTGTAGAGCATAACTGCCATGACAAATGCAAACCCTTACCATCAAATCAAACACAGTCACACTGAGTAACTTGAATTATCCATCCAAGTAAACTGGCTGTAGGACATCACAAAAAAAATATATATGTAGAGTGAATCCTGGATATTAGAAACCACTACTCTCTAGACCAATTAGTGCCTTCCCCTGTAGGGGCTCAAATCTTCTAGATCATGTTCTCACATTCATGGCACCATTGTGTATCGGGTCTACTTCACATGACTGAAATTTCATTTGACTGACTTGACCAAGACCAAAATACCTAATTCTCAAAATACTGAAAACCTCACTTGACAAACTCATATTACTGAAACCTTACAATGCTAAATTTCAAAAGACTAACTTGTAAACCATAGACATGCACATTTACAACACCAATGACTAACTCTTTCCAGAACTTAAAAGCTACTGACGTACCCTCTTAACAGAAACCAGATGATATAACACTAAACTAGGTGGGGGGTCATGACCCCCCCAATGTGGGGAGCTGTGCCCCCCACACCCCCACTAACTCTAGGATCGCACTACAGTAGGTAAAAAGGGCATATACCTTTAACTTGCCTTACAGTAGTCTACACACTGCCACTACTGCTGAGAATGCACAGAACATCTGCCATATTACTTGAGATACTGTCCATAAAATTGTAAACGGACATGCCCACATTTAGAAACACTACTTTCTGCATGACTATCAGCATTTTGACAATCAGCACTTTAAGTTACAGTAATTCTTTTCATCACAAGCAAGTCACAGGAGAAGGGAAACCCACATCATGTCTATGGCTTACAATTCATTATAATGAGATTCAGTCAAATGGGTTTTCAGTATTTTGAAAATTCGGTATTATGGTCTCGGTCAAATGAAATTTCAGTCAAATGAAATTTTAGTCATATGAAGTAGACCCTGTGTGTCACATACCAAATAATCCTTAATCCTTCACTGGTCAAATTTGACCACTAGGCAGCATTTTCCATAAGATAAGAGTCAACTGTGCGTTGAATCCTGTTGTCCTCAGAGATTTATGCAAGACAAAAATTCTAGTGTTGGCTACTGATTTTGTGAAACGTGAAAAGCTCGCCCCAACACATTAGGACCCCCAGCTAAAAACGGGTGTATTTTACCACTGAGTTTTGCTCCCATCTAAGCTCAGCACAACTATAATTCCAAGTTCAGAAACAAATCTCTTTGTAACTACAGTGGGAGCGGGTGGGGACTCCTCGGCCCTCGTACCATTATGGAGGGGAGAATATGTGGCTTTTTCCAGATTCTGGGGACCTAGTTTTCCTGTATGGATGTGGGATAACATATATTATACCATGACCCCTCCAAAACATGCACGCTGATTGGCCAGCGTGCACATGTAGAACAGATTTATACTAATGGAAAAGATCCGTTTTAGGTACTGATTGAATTGTAAACACTGAGTCTCGCTATGTAATGGGTGTTTGCGAGACGCTTGAAATAAGCAACAGAGATCTCTGTTGCTTATTTAGCTGTCTCATGCTAAACCCATTTAACATGATTATTAGCTTGAATAAAAACCTGCAAGAAAGCAAGATATAAAGGATTAATTTAGAATATATAAAATGGGTTTAACATAGCGAAACAGTTTTAAAATAAGCAACAGACATCTCCGTTGCTTATTTTAAAGCTGTCTCGCTATGTTAAACCCATTTAACATAGCGAAACAGTAAAAAAGCAACGGAGATCTTGCTTTCTCCGTTGCTTTTGATCAACTGCGCGATGTACTGTAGCGCAGTACATCAGAACTGCAGCGGATGCCAGACATCTGCGGAAGGGCAGCAAACAGGCATTATACTATGCCATTATTTAAGAAAAGTAATAGTTTCTTTTCTTAAATAATGTCATGGTATAATAGCAATAACCCACTTCTGGGTGTGGGTAATGCTGTATTTACCCGCGGTTGGCTTTGTTTGGTTCCTCGGGCTTCGCCCTCGGGACCAAACCACGCCAACTGTGGGTAAATCCAGCATTACCCACACCCAGGCGTGGGTTATTGCTATACTACTTGCTTTCATTTTAAGGAATTCACTAGGCAGGTTATCTGCAGATGTAGAACAGATTTTAAGTTGCTTAAGAGATGTTTTAGGTACTGATTGAATTGTAAATGAGGATGTAGTAGGTGTTTGTTGAAAGAATAATAGTATTCTGTTTTATTTAGTATGTTCACCGTCTTTTCAAAACTGTTGCTAGCATGATTATTAGCTTGAATAAAAACCTGCAAGAATGACATGAAATATAAAGGATTAATTTAGAATAGTATAAAATGCTGAAAAATAGGAAGTAGTAAGTGTGCTGGCAAACATATGTAGCTTAATTAGATATTGGCATCCATGTAGAGGAGTATGTTATTGAGAAATAAAGTCTGTAAAAATAACTGCGCAGATGGCAGCTGGAAAGACATCAACGAAGTAAAGATATGTAACATCAAGCAAGATAAAGTTAGAGCATCAAGTTTCAGATTGTGCTGGAACACCACGTTTCAGATAATGCAAGACTGAGTTTCCCTGGACCACTGAACTTGAAAAAGAATCAAGGATAAATCATAAATTAGAAGAACAAAGAAAAGTGTTTTACAAAGGAAGACTGTAATGCATCAGACTGAGAAAAAAAATATCAGACTTTGGTATAAATGAGTGTGTATAAACAAGCTTTGGTAATTTGCCATAGAGAGCTGACAGCATCTGTATTGCATGCTTGTAAATCCAAAAGAAAAATGTAATAGTAAAATCGTACTAACTGAAGCAGTTTGTCTCGGTGTATTTATTGTACTTAGTACAATACAGTATTAAAGTAGTTGGCCACACTATAGAGTTATATACTGTGGTATTGCATATGTACGAATACAAGTAACAGCAAGAAACCAACAGAAGACGTGTGTATATGTTTTCATTTGTTGCTTGAAATCTGTATCACTATGACTAAGTTGATTTGTAATAGATGCTATGCTATCTACAAATTAGCTTTTATGTTTTATGGCAGTGTCCAGACTTATACTATTTGGACATGAATTGTGTTTATATTTTAGTCCTGGTTGCAGTATTTTTTTGGGTAGTTTAGTTTACCAGAATTTCTTTGGATTGGCTCTGCAATTATTTTGGGATTCACTGTAATATTTTCTTGTCAGAGACTGAGTTTTTTGGTCTGGTTGTGAAGACTTTTGTATTCTTGGAGGTTTTATGGAATTTTGTTCATCTGACAGTTTTTCCAAACTTTTGTCTAGTTTGCATTCGTCGTCTTGTTGCGTTAGTCAACCAGAGTGTCTCTCTTGTTTTTATTCTTTTATTTCTTGGGGTGCCATTTTATTTAAAATGTTGCAACTGCATCATTTAGTGGGATATTATTTAATAATATGTTCCAGTTTACTGAAGAGATGATATTGTTGAATGCCTGAGGGTTAAAATGTGCTTGGTTACAAGTGTTTTTTTATAGTTTGCTGTTTTGGAGGATTTTGTGTGTGATGTTTGGTAAAGACAGGGAGATGGTCACTGAAGAGATTTGATAGGGTGCCAGATGAAGTAAATTTAGTGGTTCAGATGCTAAGATCCAGTCTAGTATGGAATGTGAGTGTAAATTATGTTGGAGTTTGTATCGATTGTTTGTATCCAAACAGATTTATGCTAGATTTAGGGGAGGTAGATATAATATCAAGCCATTTGATATTAACATTTCCTAATATGACTGTTTCTTGAGGGTTGGAAGTTGAGGTCAGGTGCAGAATGTCTTCTAATACATTGATATTATTACCTGGAGGACTATATAAGGCAGTGATACAGATTTATTTGTGTTTGTTTAGCTTGAGGAAAGCTTGTTCTGAAGTATCTGTCTCACTGAAAACATTGGATCAGTTGTGCTGCATCCTTATTTGAATCCAAACTGCTCATCTCCCATATTACTTTACACTTACTGTGTGTGTTCACTTATCAATCACCCTCTCCAGAACTTTAATGCAAGTGTGACAGGAGTTTGATACTTCTGTCCAAAGTTTTGAATCTATCCTTCATTCCTGAATACTGATACTAGTGTGCTTATTCTCCAGTCATCTGGGATTCGCCTTTTTTTTCCCATACTACTATGAGTACCCTCAGGAGCCATTTCTTCCCTGTCTTACCCCAAATCTTATTGTATCTGTTGTAACCTCATCTAAGCTTGCTGCTTTCCCTGACTTAATTTTCCTTAGTGCTGTTCTTCTGTGGTGGGCTAATCCTATTCTCTCATTGTGGGCTGTGCCTGGGGCAGTACAGCTTCTGTGGGGTTTTCTTCATTCAGAAGCTGCTGGAAGTACTACTTCCATCTGTCTTTGATATCCTGTGGACTGGTGAGCAGGTTGTTGCTGGCATCCCTTATGGGAGGGTATCTGACTGTTTTTATCTTTCTTTGCCTTGCAACCTGATATAGTTTTTTGTGCTGTCTACTGAGCCGCTTTCCAGAAGCTATCAGTGTGTCTCTGATGCCTTGTTTTTTGCTATTGCAACTCATTTTGTCACCGGTTTGTTAGCCAAACAGTATTCCTTTTTAGATTACTTTTCTATCTCCCACTCTTTCCTGCATTCGTCCTTTCTTTTGTTGACTTCCTGGACTTCTCCATTCCACTACCATCTTTCCTTATGTATCTTATTTTCATACCTGTCTCAGATGAATATCTCTTCTGTAGTACTCACAAATGCTGTTTTGAGGTGCTGCCATTCTTCAACTTCACCTATTTCCTCTTCTTCTTGAGGTGCTAGAGCCCTGAGTAATTCCTTGAATTGCTGTGCTTTCTCTTTAGTGAACTTCCAGGTCTTTAGCCTGGTTTCTGTTTGAAAAAATCTTGGTGATTGGATAGGAAATAGAAAATTCACCCCGGGGATCACTTCTGTGGCTCTGCTTGACAGGGGAACAGGAAAATAATTTTCTTGGGTGGCGAATGCCAGGATACCTTTTTGGCTAGGCTTGTATAGGCCCTAGGGCCAATAGCCTAGTACCTACCAATGAACCTATGTTAGAGCTTTCTGTGACCACTGCTTTCAGCTGATTGTGGCAATCAGTGTTTTATGCTTTGGGTCGACAGTTTCCACTTTGCATGATTGTGCAATCTCTGATTCTACTCCAGTGCCCTTTCCTTACTAGGAGAAAGTCGACTTGAGTTGCGTATTGGCCACTCTTTCCAAACCATGTACTGGCTACTGTTAGTCTAGAATAACCTCTCCTTCATTATTCTTGTCCCACCAATGTAGATCCAGGCAGTCCTCGTATCCTATTCTGTCTTTTCGATATGTGCATTCAGGTCATCGATTGTCAACAGCAGTTCATGTTGTCCTGCTTTATCTAGTAGGTTCTGCAACCATTGTCTGAATGCACTCTTTTTTTCCTCACTATCACAACCCTGCTGTGGAGCATAGGCTGAGATTATAAATACTGCTCTAACATTAGACTGGAATCTGATTGCCATGAGTCTGTCAATAATTCTGATGACATCCCTCACTGCCTTCTGAAGCCTCTCCCTCACTACAGTTCCTGTACCATTTTTAGCCTGTCCTCTTCCTGAGTAGTAGACTCTGGATCTGAAGCTCAATGGCTTTGTTGCACTGCCTTTCCATGTTGTCTCTTGGATACGTAGGATGTCCTGCCTCCTCCTTACCTTCATCTCATCCACTTCAAAGCTCCATCCTCTCAGTGAACTTTCATTGAATGTAGCAGTTCTTAGCTCATGTTTGTCAGGCTGATTGGTTTTACATCCAGCTTTCGCTGGACATATCTATCCCAGGTAACCCAAGCTGGGCAACTGGACACTGGCCTGTCAGTATTCCTTTTTAGCTGTCTTTTCCATCTCCCACTCTTTCCTACATCCATCCTTTCTTTTGATGACCTCCTGGACTTCTGCATTCCACTACCTTCTGCTGGGCTTTATGGCAGGAACATACTGGCTGATGGGGGTACATACTCCCCTCCCACCATTAACATGGGCCCCTGGTGTAGGTTGGAGTAGGCCAGGTCCCCAACCCACTTTTCAGTAGCAAATACCTTTGCCCATTTGGTGATATTAGTCAACACCACTGGATAACTTAGAGCCATATTTTTACAACTTTGAATGCCTAACCCTGCTATGGCATGCAGTGTGTGATCCATGTTCTGCTATCTTGATGCTGCACACCACAGTAGATGCCCAAAGTAGTTGGTCTCTACAATTCTTTCCTGCTATAGGGCACCATTTAGTGTTTGTGCTGCTGCCCACAGCACCATTCTTGGATGAGTTTAAGATGGAAATACTGAGCATGTTTTTCAGAAGTGGGAGAAACTCCACAGAGACACAGGGAGAACATGCAAACTCCAAACAGCTATTGGCTGGTGGTCAGGATTGAACCTTGTGCATGGGAGGTGAAGACCTTAACTATTTTGCCAAATGTGGACCTGTCATTAACACCCCAAATGACATTTGTATTCCCCTAAAGGGCCTATTCATACAAATTCACGGTGTCTGGGCCATGGGCTAAAGCAGTGTGCTAAAAATGTAGCATTGTACCCTATGGCAGTGTGCTAAAAATGTAGCATTGTACCCTATGGGAAATGAGCATATCTGTAACTTCCACAGAATATCCCCTCCCCTTAAAGAAAAACTGGTACTCCTTCAGCCACCGATCAACTGTTGTTAGAAGTCTTTTGCATTGCTCACTTAATTACTTTAGGCATCTTCTTCATGCCTAAGGAAGTTCTAGTTGCCCTCATCTCTGCCATTGGTAGATCCATAATTTGATATAATGCCTCCTTTGATATGTGTCTGTTGGAGCACATGATTTAGTTGGAAAAGCTGCAACATTTCCTTAACAGAAAGGTCATATATGGGCTCTTCAGACTACACAAAATGTCTGAAAGTTCTTTCATTGTGTTCTGTCTCTTATTGACGTTCTGTGATCAGCTCTCACCTGCATACATATCAGCAGATGACCCTGAGCTGCTTGGCTTTGTATGTGGATATCAGCAGATGACCCTGAGCTGCTTGGCTTTGTATGTGGTTGTAAAACTGCAAACACCACAAATATGCACTCTGGTGACCATAAATATAAACAGAACCTGTTGACATAATGGATATCCCAAATGATCCCCTACGTCTTCGTATCAAAGCCATTGCCTTGTATGAACCTGTGAAAGTAGTGATGAAGGTTTATTTTGAATAATTTATTTTGTAATCTAAGCAGCGAAGGCTGGCCTCACTGTGTGTACTTGATGTCCAGTTCTATTAGTCAGTAACTGTGATCACTTTCTGTAACATGCAACCTTTTCATAATATGTACTCTAGAATTAACTATCTCTTGTCTGTTGCATGCTCCAAGCTGACTCGCGATAAAGATTTTTTTTTACGCTAACTGCTGTGATCATTTACCATAATGTTTTTGGCATGAAAAGTTAGCATCATTGCAACACATACTCTTAACATGTTGAGTCTAGATCTCTGTAACATGCTACGAGTTGTGTAACCTAAAAGTTGTTTAGCATTGAAAAATCATTGGTTATATGTACCATACCACTCATCTTATGCAGATTCAAGATTTCCTGTAACAGTATGCATTTCTTTCAGCTACTAACATTTACATTTCTAATCCTTGAATACATATTTTTACCCATGGTTTAAATAATGATATGATACAAAAAAGGCATAGTCGTTTCTTTTCCTGCCATCTCTCCTATAAGACTAGAAACAAAAGTATTTTAAGGTTGCTGTTGAAATGGTATTGCCCTGACACATGGCTAAGAATTCCTGTACTGAAGATCTAAGGCATATCACTTTACTTTCTTTTTTACTTTTATTTTCTGGTGGGAAAAACTTTTATTTCATTCTCCCCATATTCCTCTGTTGTGATGTCTCCTAAGTTTTCTTACGCAGCAGCAGAAAGACCCAGACATCTCCCACAATTAGTTGCAACAGACTGCTTCTCTTTTTTTCTTCCACACCATTGCCAGCTTTATCCATTGTTTTTATCATTACACAACACCTTTGGACCCATCAAGTTCTCAGGGTAAATTTCTCTGCAGTCTGGTCTCCAAAAATTGTATCCTGAGTTTTGGGTGAATTCTGTTTCATTTCCTCAGCCTTAGTAAGACCTCTCAAATTCCTTCTACTGTATATAATAAATTTAATTCATTCACATAATTTCACTGTATCTTGCACTTAGTCATCCAGCAGATAACCTTGTTGCATGTTTAGGTATGGCCTCTGTTCCCAAATAAACTCTCCAGCCTTACATCCAGGGATTCAGAAAGAACCCCAGGCATCGACGGTATCAGCTGCCACAAAAAAAGGCTGTTTACACCATGTGGAGATTTGCATTTCAGAGACATGTTAACTGCAATGAGGAAAGACATCTTTATCGGCTAGTTTGCATGTCTCTGAAATCAGTATTTATGTACCACTAGTGTTAGTCAGCACTTTCCTGCAGTAGTTAACACTTGCATCCCGTACATCCCATACATTGTGTTGACACAGGAACTCTCCCACACACTTGCACACATTCAAATACACATATCCATCCCACATACCTCTTACCCTGTCCCCTGAGCTGTTAAGACAGACCCATTATTTTTTCTTATTTATTAATTCCTGCCCTCATAAATCACCGTTCCATACAGTTAGTAATGGCAGACATTACATTTTTCATTCTCTTTCTTGGACTGTATTTTGACAGTAGAGCTGTTGCTCTATTAACTAAAGTGAGTCCCGGTAAGAGTTTAAATAATCTCCTTGGTAGCTGAAAGAAATGCATACTATTACAAGAAAACCTGAATCTGCATATGATGAATGGTATGGTACATATAACCAATGATTTTTCAATGCTAAACAGGTAGAACTTTTAGGTTACACAACTCGTAGCATGTTACAGAGATCTAGACTCAACATGTTCAGTGTGCTCCCAATTTTGCTGTGAAACCTCCCTGCACTGTCCCTTGTGTCTCACTCTTGCGTACTGTTGCAAGTACTGGATCATGCCAGAGAAAAGAGCTTCGTACTTTGTTTAAAGAAATACACTAATGGATTATGTTTAAAAAAATACACTAATGTGTAGGGAGTTGATGCTCCTGCTTTCTATGTAAAGAGTGCAGGGTGCAGAACCTTAACTGCTCCCCACCTTTGAAATTACATATTTTTTCTAAACACACTTGAGTAACCTTTTCAGGTATCCCTGGAATGGTGTACGGTTTGAACTCTTATTACATGCTATTTAGAGTATCCTGCTGGTATCCCCCAACATACCAAATTGTGTGTTTTTTTTTTTTTTATGTGCCTTTAAGGCATACTATGTTGTGTCCCCTTCCAGTGTTGCAGGATTTGCTCATTAGTCTATAGGAGTTTGGAGGTGTGACAGCCCAACCTCTACCCACACATACAGCTTCCCCAACCCAATTGCATGCACACAGACACCCACCCCTACATATCCCGTAACTAACCCTTTTACTGTGACCTCTCAGGCATACACACAAACACACACGAGCAGCCCCTTTATATATATATATATATATATATATATATATATATATATATATATATATATATATCATATGTGGGTCTAATTTGTTTCGTTGAATTTCATTTCACCCCGACCACTTCGCTGAAAACACAAATTACTGAAAAATCATTTCACTGAACTTGGTATATATGGCACTGAGTAGAGTACTGTAGTGTGATCCTGGAGTTAGTATATATAGTTGGGGTGGGGGGCGTAGCCCACCACCTTGTTTGTTTTATATTGTATTTTACCAAAAACTTAAAATCAATACATTTTAAACAGTAGACATGCATAGTTGCAACACCAATGACCAACTCTCTCCAGAAGATAGTATGTACTCAAACTAAGAAGGGGGTGTGGTGGGCACAGCCCCCCAAACTATATATACTAACTTCAGGATCGCACTACAGTGGGGAAAAGGGCCATATACCTTTTACTTGCCTTACAGTACTCTACACAGTGCCATGGATACTAACTGCAGTTCAGTAAAATGAGTTTTCATTCATTTGAGTTTTCAGCGAAGTAGTTGGGGTGAAATGAGATTCAATGAAACAAAGCAGACTCCTCTCTCTATCTCTCTCTCTTATATATATATATATATATATATATATATATATATATATATATATATATATATATATATATATAAAATACACACACACACACACAAAATGTATCTGCTAAATGAACTGCTGGTACTTCACCTCTGCTGTGATGGGTAAACTCAAGGTTTTTGGCTATGTTCATTCACACAAGTGAAGCCACTTAACACAGCTGAGTGATTCTCTGAATCATTTGTTTGCGTAAATGCCTTACCAAAAGTATTCACAGGGTAGAACTCATGGCTAAACTAGCATATGCCTCATTAGCATTTAGTATGGCTGAGTAGACAGCCTACTACAGTGTTGTATTTCTTTGCGCTGCGGTACCGTCATAGGGCTGTCTTTGAATCCCAAATGGGTACAGTGAGATGAACATGAAGGTAATGTTTCTGAATTCTTCTGTCATTTGTTGGAAGTTTTATTCACATTGTGGTATCTCCATGACAATACTTGCATCACCATTTCCCATGATTATGGTTTATCTCTGAAATGTGGCATTCGAGTATCTTCTCTGGCAACAGCACCCATGAATATTGCATTTCCTTCAGCAGACCTTTACCCGTCTCTTGGGCTTCCCAGTCTTCGTGATGCCTTGGGTGCATTGTCTTGTTGGTTACTTTAAGTATCACGTTGATTCCCATTTCAAAAAATTGGATCCAACCATTCAACGAAATACAATAAATTAAACTAAATAGCTGACCAGAGGTAACAGGTGGTGCTTTGTGTTCCTGAGTCACCACTAAAAATGGCCACATGTCCAGTAAGCTTAACCAGTTAAATAAAAATGAATAAATAGTACAAGTGAAGCAAACAATCACTGAACATTGATACTGCAGAAGGCATTCTAAGAGGCAGAGTGAGAAAGTTGGAAAGTAGCATGAATTGTTGTAAAATGGGGAAGCAAGAGAAAGAAAGGCTTAAGAGCTGCCCATAACTACATAGCAGTAATGATGCTGTTTCTGTGTAGATGGCATGTTTTGAGTAACGCATCAGTAGCTTTGGAATACATTACTGTTGGTAAGCTGGCAGGTGTAAGTATGGAGTATAAAGCAAACTGCCTCATTATGAACAGTGGGAGTTAAGATGTTAACAACCCAAGATTTGTTAACAATGGTAGGTCTGGTAAAGACTAGGCATCCATCAGAGTAGGGTAGGAAATAGTGAGTACAGTTTGGGAAGAAAGAAAATGAGAGAGAGCGAAGGAAATGGTTATTTGAAATGCTGAGTGATGCATCTCAGTGATAAGTTAGAATTATCAGTGTACTTTTGAACATGGATTGGTGCAAAGACTTTTATGTAACATTATCTGACAGTTCAGATTTACCTAGGGAATAGAATACTGGAGAGTGTAGTGTTGAAGGATTTGATTATGTCCCCAATCATTAATATTGTCTGCACCTCCATAACCAGAAGTATCTGTAAGATTGTTGTGCAGTGTAATTCATGGAAAGACTGTTGAAGACTGTGAACTAAATGGCCTTGTGGTGTTCAGACTAAACTGGTCAAAGTTAGATGTTCTTCATTCTCACTGCTGCAGTAGCCTTTAGGCTATATGGGTTATGTCTCGATCAAGATACAAAAAATGTCCAGCGTCCAGAATCTCTGGGCTCCCCCTGACACTTTCACTCTTACTTCTGATTGGTCACTTCTGAAGAGGGAAGAGAAGTGGAAAATCTTCAGTACTTTCTCATGAACAAGCAACTGAAAGCCTTCACAAGAGCAGCAGCTAGCCTTTCCACTCCTTTCTATTAGATAAGTCCAGTTTGGGAGAAGCCTTTTGCACAGTAAATATTTATTTTTAATGCGTTTTAGAGTGTCTGTGTGTGTGTGTGTGTGTGTGTGTGTGTGTGTGTGTGTGTGTGTGTATATGTATGTATGTATATATATATATATATATATATATATATATATACACACAATTGAAAAACAAACATATCTGTTGGGGAAATATAAAAAATGTACAATAAGCTGGTTGCATAAGTGTGCACACCCTTAAACTAATACTGCATTGAAGCACATTTTGATTTAATTACAGCATTCAGTCTTCTTGGGTACACACCTGTCATCAATTAAAGAGACTGATTAACCCCAAATAAATTCAGCTGTCCTAGTATGATTTTCCTGACATTTACTCAGTTGCCTGCTACAGCAAAAGCCATGGTTCACAGAGAGCTTACAAAGCATCAAAGGGATCTCATTGTTGAAAGGTATTAGTCAGGAGAAGGGTACAAAAAATTTGCACAACATTGGATATAGCATGGAACACAGTGAAGACAGTCATCAAAAAGTGGACAAAATATGGGACAACAGCGACGTTGCAAAGAACTGGACATCCCTCCAAAATTGATGAAAAGACAAGACAAAAACTGGTCGGGAGGCTGCCAAGAGACCTACAGCAACACTGACGGAACTGCAGGAATTTCTGGTGAGTACTGGTTGTCTACTACATATGACAACAATCATATGTCTGGACTATGGGGTAGTTTGCAAGACTGAAGCTTTTTCTTACACAGAAAAACATCAAGGCCCAGCTAAAATTTTCATAACAATACATCAGGTCTTCCAAAAGCATGTGGGAAAATGTATTTTGGTCTGATGAAACCAAGGTTGAACTTTTTGGCCACAATTCCAAAAGGTATGTTTAGCGCAAAAACAGTTTGCATCACCAAAAGAACACCATCCCACGGTGAAGCATGGTGGTGGCAGTATCTAATACCAGTCAATTTTGACCCAAAACCTTTAGGTGTCTGCTAGTAAGATGAAGATGAAGTGGAATTTCACCTTTCAGCATGACAATGACCCCAACCATACATCCAAATCAACGAAAGAATGACTTCACAAGAAGAAAATAAGTTATTTACTCACCATAACGTTCCATGTTTGTTGCCCATAATCTCGCCTTCATTCTTGCTGGTTGGGTTCGGAACCGAGCATCGGTTCCGACTCTGCCTAATACTAAAGTTCGAGAGCTTCCACTGGCTCGAGGCTATACCCTATCCCATCATGCTTAAGGAAGATGATCCAGATCTTGTTTGCAAAATAATGACACATCTGAATTTTATATACCAAAAATTCCAAAGGTAGTAGCTATTAGCCTATGCCTCAAGAGGCAGAAGGGAAGCAGAAGAACACACTTTGCAACCAATAATGATTTCCTCTCGATCCTCCAGGAGCGAAGGTAGGGGGAAGGAGGGTGGGACGCAAGAATGAAGGCAAGATTATGGACAACAAACATGGAATGTTATGATGAGTACATAACTTCTTAATGTTATGTTGTCCCATCTTGCCTTCATTCTTGCTGGTTGGGACAGCGTCCCTAGCACCTTCTTTCTTGGGTGGCTCAAAGGAATAAACTCTTCAGAATAGTGGAACCAAAAAAATATATATATATATATATATATATATATATATATATATATATATATATATATATATATATATATATATATATATAGTATATATACATACACACACCTCTCATCTGTAGAGATTTTCAAAGAATGTCCAGAGTTTTGCCTTATATTTTTGGTCTGTTTTTCATAAAATGGTGGTTTTCTGCAAAGTTAGTGGAAAATCATTTAAGACTAAAGTAAAAAAAAAAAAAAAAGGCATCTGAGTTTCAGACTTCAAACCCTTTAGAAAATTCATGCTATTGCAAAACCTGTTATTCTCTCAACTTTCTAAGTTTGTAAGAGAAATATTTAAAAATTGTCCGTATTTTTGGAACTTTGTCCCACTTTTATTTATGGAGTTTCCAGATTTCTTGCTCTAAGAGGCGAGAGGTATGATGCATGTAATATGTATGTGTGCATCTACGTGTGTGTGTGTATAATATATATATATATATATATATATATATATGTGTATATGTATATATATATATATATATATATATATATATATATATATGTGTGTGTGTGTGTGTGTGTGTGTATATATATATATATATATATATATATATATATATATATATATATATATAGACACACACACACTGTATATGCGCATATACATATATGTATATGTGTGTATATAATATAAAACAATAAACATTCTTTACTTGGTATATATGTTGTGGTCCCTTATAGAAACCCAGTATTTCATAACTACCATCTGTTTCCTGTCTGGGATGGCTGTTTTTAGCATCAGCTTGTGTGGAGACTTATTAAATGCATAAATGTAATGCTTATGCAAATTGCTTACTTATTTATAAAAAGTTTAACAGTGGCGCAGTGTCTCATTTGGGGATGGATGACAACGCATGTAATGCTTGTGTTCATGCTAAAACAGCTTACCTGCTATTTATTTCTGTTAGACTAATTTTACTTCTTAGGGGTTTGTGTGTGCTGCTTGTGTATTACCATGCTCTTGGGGACTTTGTGTAGATGGATAAATGTGTTGCTTGTGTAGACTTTTGACAATTTACCATCTGACTGACATGTTCCTGCACTTCCAGCCATATCCGACCCATCCTCTTTGGTTACAACATAGATATTTACCCTGTTCCTGCTGGCCCAACTTCTGTTGTTCCTAGAAATCAAAAATAACTTACTACACAGGTTTAGTCTTCACCTCAGATGATAGTGGCTGACTCTGCAGTGGTCCGCAGTTGTCCCTTAGACCACTCACTTGCCTCTCTGGCTTCCTCTGGTGTAGTCCTTTTTGCCACCATGAACTGGGAGTCAGCCTCATCCTCCTGGGCTGTTCCAGTGTCCAAGAATGGGCATGTGAGACTCCTCTTTACTGGGACGTGGTGTTTTTTTATTAGGTGACTCTACTGGATAAGTCCTTAGGAAGAGATCTCTTGTTAGGGGCAGATATTCTTCTCTTAGTCTGTCACAGAAGATACCTGCTAAGAAAAAACAAAACGTTAACCATTATTGTTCTGAAGTCATGGTATCTATAAGAAAAGATGACTTTTTTAGCTAAGCTGCGTTACAGAGAGTCTATCCTGGTACACAGCCTCCAATACCTGTCAGTCAGATCAGTCAAAATATCCCAGACTGGTTGGATGAGTCTGACATAAAAAAAAAAAAGATGAGGCTTTGTCTCCTACAAATTCTTGAGTCCAGTAGTGTGAAAATTAGGAAAACTGGTCTTCACAACTTCCTTGGGAGGCAATTTTCTATTCTCAGATTGTTGCCAGGATGAATGACAAGATTTTATGGGAACAAATTGATGGCCCCCATGAATTGAGAAGATATTTTTGACATGTTGCAAGTGGATTTACCTCATTCTGTGCCTATTCCTCCTCTAGTGCCAACCTTGGAGGAGGTATAGAATGTCTGTAACAGTCCTGATTCACAAACTTCAGTTCCATAAAAAAGCAGATAGTTTGAAAAACTTTATAGAGCCTAAGTAGCACTTTTCTGTACTGATCTCTGACCCTGCAGCAAGCTTGTCCTTTGCGCCATCATGTAACAGGCTACTAGTATCATCCCGGCCATCCATGTGGATAAGGAGAGGTAAGGCTTTGGGACGCATTTGATATGGGAATTTTTTCTTCCACTTTGGCATCTAGAATTCTTAACTGTCAGTCCCATATGTGTAAGTTTTGTGTCCTTTTTTTGTGTAGACAGTTTGAGTGATCAAACTGCCACTCTTTCCCCTGATGGGACCGCCTGTGTCAATCGTGCTGTTTCTGACATGTCTATATTGTGTAAACCAACATTAAGGAGTATGTATGATCGTACAGATACTGGATCTAAGGCCCCTGCTTCTCCTACTGATTTGAGGCAGTATGCCTGGGTATGAAATCAGAAGTTTTCTGATGAATAAAGTCTGAATTTTTGTATTCACCTTTAATGTTTTATTTGGCCCATCTGATACTCAAGTCAACAAACAATTTGATGAAAGAGGGAAATTTAATTTCAGTATGTTCTAAGATTTTTCAGTGCCTCCCCCTTTCAAATCTCCCTGATCCTCCCTCATGCCTAAGAAACAAATCAACCAATTTTTGCCTTCTCAGGCCAAACAGAGAAACAAAAAGAATGGCAGGAGGGGAACAGTAATTAACAGTTTCCTTTCAAAAAAAAAAAAAGGAGGATAGACTACTACTTTAGGATAGCTTTGCTGGCATTTCCCCTTCCACCCTCCCATTCTGTTCCAACAAGTAGCTCTGCTATTCCCTTTTGGCAACAGATTATGATGGACCTGTGGGTGTCAAAAGTGGTTCAAGAGGGAGGTACTTGGCACTAGATACAAAAGTCTCCTTCCAGAGGTGGTCATCCCAGACTCTCTGAAGCAAACATAATTTTTTCCTCTGGTCCTTCAGCTTTTGCTAACACTAGGGATCATAGAAGTTGTGTCATTTGTTCACAGGGGCAAAGGTGTTTATTTCAGAATCTTTCTGGTACCATAGAAAGAGCCTCCTTGGAGAAGGGAGTCCAAATGGAGAGATGATAAATCAGCAAGCAAAGGGGAGTATTATTGCTGGAATTTAATTCATCCTCAAGTCTTGGTGAATACCTTCTTAAGGCGGACCCTGTTTTTCACAAAATTTCACCAAAACAATAATGATATATAGACTGTATTTTATAAAGCATATATCATGGACAGAAGTAGGTTAAAAAAAAACTGGGTGCACATGACCCAGGATAAAAAAGTGCCCAATCCTGATATGTGCACTGGTGCCAGAACTGGAAAAAATGACAGTGTAGAATCCTCAAGACAAGGAAACCTTCCTACAATGGGGCTAGATGAGAACCAGGGGGAGAATGACCTCTCTGTTATAGAAGGAAATAGTTCACAAAAATAACAAAAACTGACAGGCCAAAAAGAGCCATAAAGACAATAGAGTGAACTGTTGATAAGAAAGAAATTGTGTGTTGTTACTATTATTGAAAAAGCTAAGAATTCCCAGACAGAAGAAGATTCAGAGAGAAATTAGAGGAAAGAAAAATACTTGACCAAGGAAAAACTGTCCAAAGCTTCAAATAACATTTTTCGTTCATTAATACAACAGATATATGAGAAACATTATATATACCAAGAAACCTTAGTCCGTTTGGGAAAAAAAACGACTGAGGAAGTGTGAAAATATAAGGAACAAACTTTGAAAGGTATTAAAAAGAAATATGGGCATGGGAAAGAAAGAGAGATCTGATATGGTGCAATATTTTTTCAAAGGAGAAAACCAAATTAATTACAAAAAACAGCCCCAAAGATATTTAAAGAAAATACAGGCAAATGCATCAAGGTGTGGGAAATTTCACAATACAAAAAATGAGATCACAAAGAGGGAATGTAGAACAGATGATTAATAAAGTAGAAGTTGAAGTTATGTAATACCAACAAAGTAAAGGATTTAGTGTAGAAATTCTAACACTGGATATATCACAGCATGATGGAACAATGTGTCTCCCAGGTAAGGAGAAACAGGAGGAGAAGGAGACATCTGAAGAAGAAATATGAACATGAAAAAGCAATTTAATATGATGCAATATTTATGCAAAGGAGAAAACAAAACTAATCAATACAAAAAGCAGCATCAAAGATATTTGAAGAGAAATACAGGCAAAGGCATCCGGATATGGAACATCTTACAATACAAAAATAAGAAAACGGAGGAAAATTAGAAAGGAGGATTAATAATGGAGAAGTTAAAGAAATAGAAACTGAGTTTATGGATTACCTGCAAAGTGAAGGATTTAGTGTAGAAAATCTAACTTTGATAAGATCACAGCAGGATAGAGCAATGGATCCCCAAATTAAGAAAAAAAAAAGTTGGAATGGGAAACATCTGATCAGTTGTCATATGAAGATACTTTGGAGCCTACCACAGGGAACTCATACAAAAGGTCAACTAGAGTTTCACAGCAAGGGAAGGAACAGGATACTCTGACAACTCTGATGCAGTCAATGTTGTGGAGTGGTAGGCCAGCGATGTCCCATACAAAAGAGCAACAGATGACACAGGATGAAACTGAAGAGAATGTGGCACAGGAAGATGCTCTGGAACTTTTTATAGCATGCCCGGAGGAAATGGAGAACAAAGAATGTGCCCTAAGTTTAGGTTCATAGGTAGGTACTAGGCTATTGGCCCTTGGGCCTATATAAGCCTAGCCAAACGGTACCCTGGCTTTTGCCACTCAAGAAAATAATTTTCCTGTGCCCCGGTCAAGCAGAGCCAAAGAAGTGATCCCCGGGCTGAATTTCCTATCTCCTATCCAATCATCAAGATTTTTCTTGGAGTGCTAATGAGGAGCTTTGTTTGATATAGATAGGTAGTTTGTTCCAGAGTATGGGAAGTCTCTGGGACAGGACTCTATCCCTTAAGCATGTTCTGTTTATTGTGGTGGCAAGGTTTACGTCCCTAGGGTGTGTAGCTCGAATGGACTGGGATTTCTTTATGTGGAGCATGTCCAACCGCTCTGGGTTTGACATAGCTTTGTTTGTTCGGCAGAGATCACCTCTGAGTAGGCGATATATTACAGACTAAAGCTGGAGTTTTTTGAGACGGTCTGCGTAGGGCATCTGTTTGAGGCCAGTAATCCTCTTTGTAAGGTATTACTGTGGCCTTTCCAGTTGTTGTATATGCCTTGCAAAGTACATACCAAAAGGGGCGTTGTACTCTATAATGAGTCTGAGTGATGAGTAGAGGGGAACAATGTCCCCTCTTTTTCCTGGATGAGAAACCTTTTGTGATGAGGTGTGCCACGTAGAAGGATTTCCTGACTACTGTGGCGATGTGATTATCAAAGGAGAGACTACTGTCCATCTTTGTCCCAAGGTCTCTTATCACACTTTCGGTATTAAGTAGACTACCGCCTATGTGGTAGTTCATGGGTACAGAGTTTTTACCAAGAGGGATGACAATGCACTTTTTGGCATTGAGCTTGAGCCCATGGCTTTGACACCAGGCATCTGTCTCAGTGAGGCCCTTTTGTAGGATGTCCACCTTGTTAGGAGTTTTGATTATGGCTCCTAGTTTGCAGTCATCTGCGAACTTTGTTAGCCAAAGAACTTCTGTGTTAGCCTGTACTTCAGAGAAGTAGATATCAAACAGGAGAGGACCTAGGACTGAACCCTGTGGTACTCCACTTGTCACTGGTCTGAAGTTTGATTTAGAGTCTGCTACTTTCACAGTGTGGATTCTGTCAGTGAGCCAGTTGGCAACCCATCTTGTGACATAAGGGTTTATACCTAATTTAGTGAGTTTGTCTATAATTCCAGAATGGGGGATGGTGTTGAAAGCCTTGGTGAGATCTAGATAGGCTGTGTGAGCCACCTTACCCTCATCTACGGCTTTGGTGACTGCTTCAAATAAGTCTATCAGGTTTAGGAGACATGATCTGCCTTTTACAAACCCGAACTGGGTAGGGTCCAGAGTTTGGAGATTACCAATGTCATTGTTTATAAGTTCCTTGATGATATGCTGCATAGCCTTGCAGACCAGGCTCGTCAGGCTAATGGGGCGGTAGTTCCCGGGGTCCGTGGTGGCTCCCCCTTTGTGGAGTGGAATAACTGTTGCTGTGCGTCATTCAGTGGGCACAAAGCCTGAGGTGAGGCTATGACTGAACATGATACATAGGTGAGGTGCCAGTTTGTTCTGTAGTTCATGTATAGAATGCAGCCTCAGATGTTGTCAGGTTCCATGGATGCTGTGTTCTTAGCTTTGGAGAGTTGTTTTTTTTACCTGTGCAGCCGTGATTACAGGTAATTTGCATTCTTCCGGTATAGCGATGGGCCCTTTAGGGGATGAGAGAGGGATAAAGTTAGCACTGAACCTATCTGCTAGGATGTTGCCAATATCAGTTGGTTCTGTATATTTAGTGCCATTGTGCTCTAACTCAGACCAGATCTGTGTGTTGCCATTGAGATTCTTGGCATAACTCTAGAATGCTATGTGGTTGTCTTTAGAATCAGTGGTGATTTTGTTTTCGTAACTAGCTTTGGAGGATTTTGAGGGATCTCAGCTTCTTACTGAGGCTGACCACGGAGTTCCTCCAATCATGGGATCTCTTTTGCAACAGTTTCTTTCTTCTATTGTAGTGTTTGTTTATAGCAGGGGACCACCAGATTGGCTTCCTTTTTTGGAGGATAGCATTTTGGTTCTGTTAGGGACTTCACGATCCATGCACTCGTGTAAGTGCTTATAAAGTGCAATCAGCAGTTGTATCTCTATTGCCCGTCAGCATGGGTGTCGTGAAGTTTGCCACTTCTGTTTTAAGAAGCGTGAAGTTGGCTTTGGAGAAATTTTTTACGGTGGTTTCCCTAATGGGGGGTGAGATATGGATGTCTAAGGTGATTTGCTTGTGGTCTGATCTGACCAACGAGGAATTGACATCTGGTGTGGAACACCGGTTGCCCATGTTGGTAATGACCAGGTCTAGGATATTGCTGCCCCTGGTGGGGGGTGTGGATAAGTTGATCCAAGGCATTGGAATTTATGAATTCCAGAAAACGTTGAGCACAAGAGTTGGTACATGAGTAGTTTTCCCAGTTAATGGTGGGGTAGTTGAAATCACCCATTATTAGGGTGTTAGGTTGTACCCTAATATTTTCCAGTGTATCAAGAAATGGAGTGGGAATCCTGGGGCATGGTGGGGGATCTGTAGCAAGCTACAATTTGCATTGCCCAGAGTTAGTTGCACTTGGATAATCTCAGATGCATTATGCTGAGCAACTAGCTTGAAGGTGTGAATATCCTTAATGAATATGGACACGCCTCTGCCTTTAGTGCTTCGGTCCAGGTTAGGTGGCCGAAAGGTGTGGTATGAGTTATAGCCTGGTAATGCATGGGTGCTCTCTGGAGCCTTGAACAAGGTCTCTTTCACTGCACAGATGTCTATGTTCTCCATTTTAAGGTGTGCCTCGAGTGAGTGCATTTTGAGGTTTAGACTTCTAGCATTGAGTAGCATTACCCTCAGATTTTGCTTGCTTGTACCTGTTATGGTGGTGAATTTGTCATTTGAATCTTGCCTAAAAAAGGCACTATAGGGGTGGCAAGAGCCTTAGCCAGTATCCGGAATCCCAAGGGCGACAGGTGCAGGCCATCTCTGGCAAAGCATCGTGGTTTGTCGATCATGTCATCCCAGGCAGACCGATACTGGATCCCCTTAGAATGACACCAGAAGCTTAGCCAATTGTTGAAGTCAATCATTTTGTCCTTGTACTGTGGTATCATTCTGAGTGATGGCAGGATGCTACTCAGGCCTAGGGTTATACCTGCCTGCACTACAAGATCAGAAAGCTCCTCCAGGTCTCTCTGGAAAAATGATCTAAGAGAAGAGTTGCTTGATTTAAATAAAAATCGACAGACATTATTAAGATCAGTGAAAAAAAATACATACAAAAAGTCAATAAAACCCAAAGTTAGAAGTTTGTTAAAACAAATGAACACAGTAGTTAGGACTGTTCATAGAGATTCATGTGATATAACAGAAGTAAATAGGATATATTACTGTGCAGCTAAAGTAATAACATATAGTCTTACAACAAAAACACATGGCAGTAAGGGGAAGGAAAGGGAGTAATCAAATGTCATCATAGAATTATTGAATAGAGAAAACTATAAAGCAATTAAGACAAGAAGTGCCTCTGTTACAAGAGTATAGAAGAGGGAACAGATCAACAAAAATACTTGGTGCATATATCATAAATTATAAACTAAAAATATCAGCACAGGCAGAAAAAATACTTGGAAGACATGCAGATAAATATAAAGGAAAAGTACAAAATAAGCAATTTATTGATTACCTAAAAACGTTTTATAGAGAATTAGGAAACAAGGCAAAAGGAATTGAAATACCAGCAAAAAAGGAAGAAATAGACGCATTTTGGAGAAATATCTATGAAGATGCTAAATTGATAGAAGAAGTAAAAGGAAAGAAAAAATGAGTTCAAATGTTCAGGATGTGAAATGGGATGAAGTAACAGCTAAAGAGATTAAAACAAAGATAAGAATAGCTCCTAACTGGAAAACCGCAGGCCCAGGCACAGTATCTAACTTTTAGAAGTATTAACATCTCTGCATGAAGAGTTCGCCATGAATAAGCACTGTGTGTATGCACACCCCAAACAGACACCAACCTGGTTGACAACAAGAAAAACAGTACTCATACTTGGAGCGAACCTGCAAGCTATCCTAAAAACTATAGACCAATAAATTGCCTTCTGATGACATATAAAATATGCAGTGGTATTGATACTGACAGAGTTTATAGTCATTTAAAAGAAAACGCAATCGTGGTAGTAGAACAAAAGGGTAACAAAAGAAAGTTATATGGAACAAAGGATCATTTGTTGTTAAACAGTCATAGTGGAGAACTGTAAAAAGGGGAAGAATCTAAGTATGACATCTCTAGACTACAAAAAAAGCATTTGATAGTATTCCACATTCATGGATAAGAGTGCTTAAAAATGTGCAAGACACACCCTATACTGATCGATTACATTACAGCGACCATGAAAGAGTGGCAAACCACTTTGCAGTTAAGCCACGATAAAAAACAAATGGCTATTCCAGAGATATATATATATATATATATATATATATATATATATATATATATATATATATATATATATATATATATATACATATATACATATACACACATACACATGGCTATTCCAGAGATAAAAAAAATCAATCATAATCTCGCCTTCATTCTTGCTGGTTGGGTTCAGAACCGAGCATCGGTTCTGACTCTACCTAATACTAAAGCTCGAGAGCTTCCACTGGCTCGAGGCTATACCCTATCCCATCATGCTTAAGGAAGATGATCCAGATCTTGTTTGCAAAATAATGACACATCTGAATTTTATATACCAAAAATTCCAAAGGTAGTAGCTATTAGCCTATGCCTCAAGAGGCAGAAGGGAAGCAGAGAACATGCTTTGCAACCAATAATGATTTCCTCTCGATCCTCCAGGAGCGAAGGTAGGGGGAAGGAGGGACCTTAAGAATGAAGGCAAGATTATGGACAACAAACATGGAATGTTATGATGAGTACATAACTTCTTAATGTTATGTTGTCCCATCTCGCCTTCATTCTTGCTGGTTGGGACAGCGTCCCTAGCACCTTCTTTCTTGGGTGGCTCAAAGGAATAAATTCTTCAGAATAGTGGAACCAAACTGTCACCTCTGCTCTTTTGTATTGCCCTTAACCCACTAAGCTAATTACTTAACAGCTTAGGTCATGGCTGCAAATTGGCTCCCAGAAAACAATCTCAATGACTTCTCTTCTTTTTGTGGATGATTTTAAAACTGCATAGCTCATCAGATGAGGAACTGAAAGCACAACTGCAAGTGGTTAAAACTTATTCAGATGATATAAGAATGTCATTTGGTCTTGATACATGGGCAAAAGCAACCTTTAAAGCAGGAAAGCTGCAGCTGCAAGAAAACATCAGTTTGGGACAAGAATGTGATATAAAAGAACTTGAACAAGAGGGAGTATATAAATATTTGGGAATTGAAGGATCAACAATAAAACTTGAAGGAATGCAAATAAAGCTCGATAAGGAATATTTTAGACTACTTAAACAGAATTGACATCTAGAAACAAAGAGCAAGCTATAAACCAGTTTTCTTCCTGTACTAACTTACAATTTTGGAGTGATTGACTGTTCCCGAAAGGTGCTGGATCGGTTGGACAGGAAAACAAGGATGCTTCATGCTCATCCAATGATTTATAAAAAGAAGTGTTTGTAAAAATCAGTGTATAGCAAGACTATATATACCTCTTCTGAAAATTTTACATGTGTAGCTCTGCAATCATAGGACTGCTTACATATCTGCTTACTTCAGAAGACCCAAATGTAGTGAAAGTTTTAAAACATGAGGAGAAGTAAGTCTAAGATGACTTCCCTGCTTAGTTTAGCAGAAGCATATCAGTGGTCCAGCAGGAATGGAAATCAAACCAGAAGTAGATAAAAATCGGGCAGAAAATGAATTTGCCAAAAAAAAAAAAAGAGCGAGAATATAAGGCAAAGGCTCAGATAGGAAGGCAAGAAATGTGGAAAATGCATAAATATAGCTAGCTGCAAGTAGAGAAAACTGTTGGAACAACCTCACGTCAATCAGGATTGAACACAGGAATGGTTAAGGAGAGGTGAATTTAAACCAAAAGATGAAAGGTTAATATTGGTGGCCCAAGACAGTGGACTACATGCATGTTGGTTTACAAAGCCCATTAAACATGTGGGAGAACCAGACAAATGCAGGTTTTGTAAAAAAGAATTTGAAACAGTTGCACGTCATGTTGCTGGTTGTGATATACCAATGGCAGAAGGTCTATATACTGAAAGGCATAATAATTTAGCAAGAGTGTTGCATTAGGGATTGTGCAAACACTGTATAATATTGAAGTAACCAAACAGCAGTGGAAACATGAGCCACAAAGCATTATAGAATATGATGAGATTATATCACATGGGATCACCCATTACCAACAGTTCAAAAACAGATGTCAGAAAACCTGATAAAGTAGTCCATGAAAAGAAGACAAAAGTAGCATTGATCGTTGAAATTGCAAAACCTAGTGACTACAGTGTTTTATATACAGAGACAAACTCATAAAATACCAGGATTTGCAGACAGAAACAAGGGCAGTGTGGAAGAAAGATACCCAGACAGTTCCAGTAGTGGTAGGAGCAACAGGTCTTATAAAAAAAATTTATAATTGTCTTTAGATGTGTTGCTGATGCATACATCTCCATATGAATTGCAGGAGTCATTACTGGGCACATTGCGGGTACTGAGAAGAGCACTTCTGGATAACATCAAAGATTGAATCTGTACTAATTTCATGACCTTTAATCTTAGGAATGGGGTCCATTCCCATCATGGTATTAGAAACCCAGATGACTTGGAGAAATTTAAAAAAGTGAGACTAGCTTAAAATCTATCCTTCCAAAATCTGTTTGTAGAAGTACCAAAATTCAAGATGTTGACCCTTCGGAGTCTGTTAACTCTTATTCCCCAGTGAAGCTTTGTGGTAATGTGAGACCTAAACTTCTATGTCTGGGTCACACAATTAGTTCTCTGCATTACCCTTTGGATTATCTTCTGCTTCAAGGGCATTTACAAAACATCTCTCTCCAGTCATTGCGTATGGCAGTCTGAATGGCACATTTTTTTTCCTTATTGGGATGATTTGTTCATCTTTATAGAGTCTTCTTCCACATGTCAAGAGTCCTTAACATGAGTGTCAACTCTTCTGACAAAACTGATACTCCAGATAAATAATCTGGAATCCTCCTTGACTCCATTGTACAGTGCTGTCTTCCTCGGATGTCTTATAGATACTCTGCAGCAAATGTTTTTGACACAGGAGGTGTATTTTTAAATGGAAACCTTTCCAAGCTTCTCAACTCAGCCTCCAACTTCAGCCAGAGTTTTCTCAGGATGCTGGTATTCATGACATCTGTGATTCTCATGATTCCTGTCACCAGGGTGCACATGAGAAACATTCAGTAGTATCTTAAAAACACATGGACCCAACATTTACACCCTCTGGATTTTCCAATACCTATCTTGGGCTTTGTAAAAATGTAACTGCACTGGTGAAGCCTAGATATACAAGGAAATGGGGTCACCTCTTTTTTCCTCAACCTTCACATCAATCTGTAACTACAAATGCCTCAGATTTTCTTTTTTTTTTGGGGGGGGGGGCAGTTCATATAGCGGTAAAGGTGCAAGGTCTATAAGATTCTTCAGACAGACCAAAGCACATAATTTTAAGAGAGATATAGGCTGTGATCTATGACTTTTAATCTGTTTATCATCTGTGCTCCCCTGGAGAAATCCAGATGATTACAGACAGCAATACAGGGATGTGATGAATCAACAAGCAAGAGAGCTTAAGGTTGTACAATCTATACAGGCCAGCAGTGATATCTTGGGAGTTAGCTCTTCAGCATTCTTTAACCCTCCAAGCATATTTTATATCACAGCAAAAACAAAGTGTCAGGCAAGCTGTGCAGGACCAGTATAGACCCTCACAAATGCAAATTGAGCAAGTGGGTCTTCCAGGTATTGATCCAGTTCTGAGGAATACCTCAGATAGATCTGTTGAGCTATTTTTAAAATAGACAACATATGAGTAAAAGAATAATTCCATGTAAAGGAATGAAAAGGCATTTCCACCCTTTCCACTGATGTTTAGGGTAATCATGACGAATCGGAAGCACTATCCAAAGATATTTGTGAGAAATTCCTTTTACCCTAGGCAGTCTTGTTTCTCCCTTTTTTTATGAACTAGTAGTGTCAGTGGTGCAGTAGGCAGCATGCTTGCTTTTGGTGCAGAAGGCTGTGGGTTCTATTCCTACACCAGGTAGATGGACTATTGACACTGCAGTGCACTATAAGGGGAGGTGCTGCACTAATGAGTGTATCATCTTTTGGATGAGACTTTAAACTGAGGCCCCATCTGCCTGAGTTGGTGGTAGCTCAGGTGGATGTGAAGGATCCCACTGCACTTATTGAAAAGAATGGAATTCTCCAGTGTCCTGGTCAAATTTCCCCTAGTAGTATAAATGCTACTTCGGGTCTCCCCTGAAAAGAGGCTAGTAGCCTAGTGTAACCAACTTGGTCAACAAATAATGAAAGAATGAGTAAAAAGAAATTAAATCAGCCAAGGGCAATTATCCCAAGTTTCTCCAATGTCTGGATCTACTCAAATAAGACAGGGGAAGGCTAATATACCCCAATATGAAACATATCCAGTTATCTGTTTGGATTCAGATACCTTTTAGGCTCTTCTTTTTAGAGGATGTGCAGCAAGTACTAAAGGATGCAAGAAATTATGCTACTAGAAAATCATGTTGACATGAAGGAATTTCCTAGTTGGTGCTTACCCAATAACCTTGTCTCTATTTGGGATTGTACCAGCGGTGCGCAAATGTTTGCACGAGTTACTAGCCTCTGACCTTCATACTACTTTATCAAGGTACATCTGGTAGCCATTTCAGTACATCTGCCCGTGGAGCCTTCTTTCTTCGATGTTTTCTTAGTAAACAATTTCTGAAAGTGTTCTACATAAACAGATTGCTCCTCCATGGGATCTTAACTTTCTGCTGGAAAAATTAACCACATTTCCATTTGAATCTGCACATCAGGCATATTTAAGAAGAGAGTTTCTGCACTTTATTATAAATCCCATGCATATGCCTGTTAGATTTAAGCAGGGCTTTTAGAAAGTATTGCAGGACACAAAAGGGATTTCTGACAGTCTTATTCTGGCTTTAAATCTAGTTAGCTGATGTAAGAAGTCCTAGTGCTGCTCCTAAGGGAAAATCTTGCACAACTTCAGTTCTGTTTTTGCATCAGATTAATAAACAGTCTGTGCAGTGTATATGATGCTGTGTGATATTCATGGGCAAATGCTGGTGATGTGAAATTCCAGTAAAGCCAGCTGATTCATGTTAGAAACTGTAAAAAAAAAACTCCAACTA